>NW_025228118.1:115847-116828 GCF_018294505.1 Triticum aestivum
ATGATGAGGACATGACTACCTTGGATATGACCAAAAATATTGCATATATGCATATTTGCCAGGTGATTTCTAGTATAAACTATTCAATAATCTATTTATGTTATCCAGAACAAAAATACTTCACACACTTTTGTGTTTTGTCTAATTGCAGGTGTATGGGACATTTGTACAATCCACATATGAAGATAAGGAAGAAAGAGATGTTTATTTGCTGTCCAAAAAGTTCTCTCACGTCACTTTTGGCCCAAGAGAAGATAGAGTCCAAGTCTCTCACGTTCTGGATTCAGACTCGGACTGCACAGACATACCTGACTCAAAACGCACACAAGTTTTTCATACGGACTCCGAATTGGGTGATTCTTTTTTTGTTGGAAACTAGATTTTGTGCACTTTCCAACCCAATTGGAATCACCTTCAAATTCGTACGGAGCGTTGAGTTGTGGACGAAACAATCTGATGATGCAGCAGAATCCGAGTCAAACTACAAGTCCAAAGGTGTTACATCACCTCCACTTGGGCCCATTGGCCTTGTACGACCTAGATTTAGTTTTAGGCTGCCTTGGGACGTCCTCCCACCTCCTTGGCCGCCACCCCTTGCTCCTATATAAGTAGATCCATCTAGTAGCTTTTCCTTGGGATTTGTTTAGTTAAAAGTTAGCCATTGCAACTTCGTGTACTTCGTTTGTGTCCAACGACCAGACCAAGACCGCTTTCGGATCCCCACCTTTATCAATACTTCATACATATTCGTGATATTCAGATTGCTTTTATCATATTCTTGCTTGTTCTTCGATTGCTTGCAGGAATAGACCTTCGTGGTCAGGTTGATCGTGCTCCGGCGTGGTCAATAACCTCTCGGAGTTGGTTTAGCGATTGCTAAGGCGCAACGTCGTGCACGTTTGTAGTCGGATCGTCAAAATCGTCTCCACCAAATCGATAGTTATCATCTCATCGAAAGATCGGGACACCCCGCCTCTATCA
>NW_025228118.1:117470-122643 GCF_018294505.1 Triticum aestivum
TTGAATGGGAGTTCGACATAAAAAATATATTTGCTTCCCATAATTTCAATGAACATAAAAAGGTTAAGGTTGCGGTTGGTTCTTTCACTGGTTATGCTTTGGTTTGGTGGAGTGAATATTGTCGGTTACACCCTGATTATATACCTACTACTTGGGATGATTTGAAACTTGCCATGCGACATACTTTCGTCCCTGCTTATTATACTCGTGACATGATTAAGAAGTTGCAACACTTAAAACAAGGTAGTGAAACTGTAACAAAATATTATGATGATTTACAAACTACCTTGTTGCATTCCTCTTTAGAAGAAAGTGAAGATGATTTTATGGATAGATTTTGGGGAGGATTAAACCGTGATATTCAAGAGATACTAATTCATGAAGAGTGTTATCCTATGGACCATTTGTTTCATCTTGCTTGCAAAGCTGAACAGGAAATAAAACGACGTGTTGGCCACGAGGAGAACAAGCGCACGGTGCACATTCCAAGAGTTGATATGAGTGTTCCTTCAACTACTAGGCATACTATGACAACCACATCCGTTGTTGTCAGGACTACATCACCTCCACCATGTGACACATCGCCCCCGAGAGTGGCTACATCATCTGAGTTGATCATAAGAGGTAATGACAAAGGTACTGATCTTCCATCTCTACATGAGAATGATGAATGCCTTGTCAATTTGAATGCACCATCTGATGAGCTACCCACTACTTTGATCACACCACCTATTTTAGAGGACTGCATTGATAATTTGACTTTGCCATGTGATCAAACAACTGAAATACCAACAATTTTGAGTGCATCCATTGAATTAACTATTGATGCAAAAGAACCAATGTTTAATCATTTTGATATGACCTCTAATCTTGGTGATGATTCTGTGTTGAATGACTTATTGCATGTTTGCTTATTTAAGCATGTTGTAGCATGTAAATTTGATGCAAGTAAGGTTTATTCACCAATGTTGGGATGGTTTAATGATGAACATTGTCAATCTTTTGAAATGAATAAGAGCTTCACTTATATGTGCAAACTGAGTTGCAATATTTTCATGCCTTCTACTTCTTCTGCTAATTTTTTGGCTTTAGATTTTATGAACTATGCAAGTTACTCATCTATTCATTTGTCATATATGCAAAAATCAAGGGAAGTAAAAATGGATGACATATACATATACAACATGTACACCTTGTGATAGAGGCGGGGTGTCCCGATCTTTCGATGAGATGATAACTATCTATTTGGTGAAGATGACTTTGACGATCCGACTACAAACGTGCACGACGTTGCGCCTTAGCAATCGCTAAACCAACTTTGAGAGGTTATTGACCACACCGGAGCACAATCAACCTGACCACGAAGGTCTATTCCTGCAAGCAATCGAAGAACAAGCAAGAATATGATAAAAGCAATCTGAATATTGCGAGTATATATGAGGTATTGATAAAGGTGGGGATCCGTAAGCGGTCTTGGTCTGGTCGTTGGACACAAACGAAGTACACGAAGTTGCAATGGCTAACTTTTAACTAAACAAATCCCAAGGAAAAGCTACTAGATGGATCTACTTATATAGGAGCAAGGGTGGCGGCCAAGGAGGTGGGAGGACGTCCCAAGGCAGCCTAAAACTAACCCTAGGTCGTACAAGGCTCATGGGCCCAAGTGGAGGTGATGTAACACCTTTGGACTTGTAGTTTGACTCGGATTCTGCTGCAGCATCAGATTGTTTCATCCACAACTCAACGCTCCGGACGAATTTGAAGGTGATTCCAATTGGGTTGGAAAGTGCACGAAATCTAGTTTCCAACAAAAAAAGAATCACCCAATTCGGAGTCCGTATGAAAAACTTGTGTGCGTTTTGAGTCAGGTATGTCTGTGCAGTCCGAATCTGAATCCAGAACGTGAGAGACTTGGACTCTATCTTCTCTTGGGCCAAAAGTGACGTGAGAGAACTTTTTGGACAGCAAATAAACATCTCTTTCTTCCTTATCTTCATATGTGGATTGTACAAATGTCCCATACACCTGCAATTAGACAAAACACAAAAGTGTGTGAAGTATTTTTGTTCTGGATAACACAAATAGATTATTGAATAGTTTGCACTAGAAATCACCTGACAAATATGCATATATGCAATATTTTTGGTCATATCCAAGGTAGTCATGTCCTCATCATCCTCCCCTTCTTGAAAATAAAGCCGTCCTCGGCGTTGCTTAATCTGAAATGTGACTAACAAAAGAGACAAGGTGTACATGTTGTATATGTATATGTCATCCATTTTTACTTCCCTTGATTTTTGCATATATGACACATGAATAGATGAGTAACTTGCATAGTTCATAAAATCTAAAGCCAAAAAATTAGCACAAGAAGTAGAAGGAATGAAAATATTGCAACTCAGTTTGCACATATAAGTGAAGCTCTTATTCATTTCAAAAGATTGACAATGTTCATCATTAAACCATCCCAACATTGGTGAATAAACCTTACTTGCATCAAATTTACATGCTACAACATGCTTAAATAAGCAAACATGCAATAAGTCATTCAACACAGAATCATCACCAAGATTAGAGGTCATATCAAAATGATTAAACATTGGTTCTTTTGCATCAATAGTTAATTCAATGGGTGCACTCAAAATTGTTGGTATTTCAGTTGTTTGATCACATGGCAAAGTCAAATTATCAACGTAGTCCTCTAAAATAGGTGGTGTGATCAAAGTAGTGTGTTGTTCATCAGTTGGTGCATTCAAATTGACAAGGCATTCATCATTCTCATGTAGAGATGGAAGATCAGTACCTTTGTCATTACCTCTTATGATCAACTCAGATGATGTAGCCACTCTCGGGGGCGATGTGTCACATGGTGGAGGTGATGTAGTCCTAACAACAACGAATGTGGTTGTCATAGTATGCCTAGTAGTTGAAGGAACAATCATATCAACTCTTGGAATGTGCACCGTGCGCTTGTTCTCCTCGTGGCCAACACGTCGTTTTATTTCCTGTTCAGCTTTGCAAGCAAGATGAAAAAAATGGTCCATAGGATAACACTCTTCATGAATTAGTATCTCTTGAATATCACGGTTTAATCCTCCCCAAAATCTATCCATAAAATCATCTTCACTTTCTTCTAAAGAGGAATGCAACAAGGTAGTTTGTAAATCATCATAATATTTTGTTACAGTTTCACTACCTTGTTTTAAGTGTTGCAACTTCTTAATCATGTCACAAGTATAATAAGCAGGGACGAAAGTATGTCGCATGGCAAGTTTCAAATCATCCCAAGTAGTAGGTATATAATCAGGGTGTAACCGACAATATTCACTCCACCAAACCAAAGCATAACCAGTGAAAGAACCAACCGCAACCTTAACCTTTTTATGTTCATTGAAATTATGGGAAGCAAATATATTTTTTATGTCGAACTCCCATTCAATATATAAAGCAGGTTTAAAACGGCCATTAAATGGTGGTATAGATACATTAACCTGATCATGTGCATTTGGATGTTTGTGCACCTCTCGTGACGGTTGTGGTATTTGCAAAGGTGGTGGCACGTCTCCCGCGATCGACAAAGCCCATGAATTGACTCTGGATCCTGTCATGATTAGTAGAACAAGAAACAAAACCCAAAAATAATGCTCCTATAACTACTAGGATGTGGTAGTAAAACGCTCACAGTAAAGCAAATATCAATGTCTTACAAGTTCTTACCATGCAGCAGGCGGTGATCGGCAACCAGCGGTGTCAAGTAACTCCGAATATTGAGTAAAGCGATTGCCAGGGGAGCGTACGTATACACGGTGTAGAAATATGTGGAGCTGGGTTGGCTATATATGGTAGCAAAAGATTAGCAATAATCAATTCAAAGATGCAATGTTGAATAAACGCTCAACGACGGTACTGTGCTGGTCCTAGGCTAGACCGGACTAGAGACGCGAGCCTAGAACACTAATGAGGTCACGTCGTAGCACAACTAGCATCAATGAAGGATACTAAGTAGCTCTGGACAGCAAGATATAAGTGAAGATCACAACAGCAGTAAAGATAATGAGGTGAAACAACAGCCAAGCAGGATATATCAACAACTTTGTCTCCAACTTTCCTCTGAAAAAGTTTGTGCCGATTTTTTTGTTTTTTTTTTCTTCTTTTTTTTTCCTCACACTTTTTTTTTCTTTCTCTCCTTTTTTTCTCTCTGACTTTTTTTCTCCTTTTTTTTCTCGTTTTTTTCTCTCTTTTTTTTCTCCCTCTTTCCAAAATAAACTAGATAAGATGTAGATTGGATCAAGTGAAGATGTGAACGATCTCAACTATTATTATGACAATGAATGGTGGGTAGCACGTGGTGGAAATTGATGGATGGGTGGTGGACAGCGGAAGAGATAATGATGCAGCGGTGGCGTGACTAATGTGAACAGAACTCGAAACTCTAAACGAACTAGACACTAAGACCAGCAACTCGACACGACGATGCAACCGATAATTCAACTATGCAAGCAATGAATAGAAAATTGCAAAGGCTCAGACTGGCTTGGATAAATGATGAACATATCTAACTTTTTTATGGCTTTTTCATGGACTGTAGGTATGAATGACAGATGCGATCTAAACTATGAAAAACTGTAAAATCTCACCGAGCAACCTGAAAACTGATACCACTTGATAGAGGCGGGGTGTCCCGATCTTTCGATGAGATGATAACTATCTATTTGGTGAAGATGACTTTGACGATCCGACTACAAACGTGCACGACGTTGCGCCTTAGCAATCGCTAAACCAACTCTGAGAGGTTATTGACCACACCGGAGCACAATCAACCTGACCACGAAGGTCTATTCCTGCAAGCAATCGAAGAACAAGCAAGAATATGATAAAAGCAATCTGAATATTGCGAGTATATATGAGGTATTGATAAAGGTGGGGATCCGTAAGCGGTCTTGGTCTGGTCGTTGGACACAAACGAAGTACACGAAGTTGCAATGGCTAACTTTTAACTAAACAAATCCCAAGGAAAAGCTACTAGATGGATCTACTTATATAGGAGCAAGGGGTGGCGGCCAAGGAGGTGGGAGGACGTCCCAAGGCAGCCTAAAACTAACCCTAGGTCGTACAAGGCTCATGGGCCCAAGTGGAGGTGATGTAACACCTTTGGACTTGTAGTTTGACTCGG
>NW_025228118.1:123784-134189 GCF_018294505.1 Triticum aestivum
ATGATGAGGACATGACTACCTTGGATATGACCAAAAATATTGCATATATGCATATTTGCCAGGTGATTTCTAGTATAAACTATTCAATAATCTATTTATGTTATCCAGAACAAAAATACTTCACACACTTTTGTGTTTTGTCTAATTGCAGGTGTATGGGACATTTGTACAATCCACATATGAAGATAAGGAAGAAAGAGATGTTTATTTGCTGTCCAAAAAGTTCTCTCACGTCACTTTTGGCCCAAGAGAAGATAGAGTCCAAGTCTCTCACGTTCTGGATTCAGACTCGGACTGCACAGACATACCTGACTCAAAACGCACACAAGTTTTTCATACGGACTCCGAATTGGGTGATTCTTTTTTTGTTGGAAACTAGATTTTGTGCACTTTCCAACCCAATTGGAATCACCTTCAAATTCGTACGGAGCGTTGAGTTGTGGACGAAACAATCTGATGATGCAGCAGAATCCGAGTCAAACTACAAGTCCAAAGGTGTTACATCACCTCCACTTGGGCCCATTGGCCTTGTACGACCTAGATTTAGTTTTAGGCTGCCTTGGGACGTCCTCCCACCTCCTTGGCCGCCACCCCTTGCTCCTATATAAGTAGATCCATCTAGTAGCTTTTCCTTGGGATTTGTTTAGTTAAAAGTTAGCCATTGCAACTTCGTGTACTTCGTTTGTGTCCAACGACCAGACCAAGACCGCTTTCGGATCCCCACCTTTATCAATACTTCATACATATTCGTGATATTCAGATTGCTTTTATCATATTCTTGCTTGTTCTTCGATTGCTTGCAGGAATAGACCTTCGTGGTCAGGTTGATCGTGCTCCGGCGTGGTCAATAACCTCTCGGAGTTGGTTTAGCGATTGCTAAGGCGCAACGTCGTGCACGTTTGTAGTCGGATCGTCAAAATCGTCTCCACCAAATCGATAGTTATCATCTCATCGAAAGATCGGGACACCCCGCCTCTATCACTCTAAGACCAGCAACTAGACACGACGATGCAACCGCAAATTCAACAAAGCAAAACCCTAAAAAGATTATGCAAAGGCTCAGATTGGTTCGGATATGATGAACTAACCCTAATTTTTTTTGTGGCTTTTTCGTGGACTGTAGGTATCAAGAACAGACTCGATCTAAACTACGAAAAACTGTAAAATCTCACCGAGCAACCTGGAAATCTGATACCACTTGATAGAGGCGGAGGTGTCCCGTCTTTCGATGAGATGATGGATTTCGCTTTGGTGGAAGTCGACTTTGACGATCCGACTACGAACGTGCGAGGACGTCGCGCCTTAGCAATCGCTAAACCAACTCCGAGAGGTTATTGACCACGCCGGAGCACGATCAACCTGACCACGAGGGTCTGTTTCCTGCGTGCAAACGAAGAACAAGCAAGAAACTAAGATTGCAATCTGGATATTGCGAATATAAGATGAAAGCTTTATTGATCAAGGTGGGGTTCTGTGACGCCTTTGTCTGGTCGTTGAACACAAACGAAGTACGCGAAGTTGCAGCTATGGCGAACTTTTAATCTAAACAAAACCCAAAGTCTAAACGATGCCCTAAGGGCTGTATATATGGAGGAAGAGGGGGGAATTTCGTGGCCCTTGGTGGAGGGGTCCGAAATCAACCCTATCTCTTGTTTCCCCACACATACGGACTCTAAAAATAGCCTATACTTATGTATTTCGAAATTACATGGGCCTGGCCCAATAATAAGGTGACGCAGCACCTAAAATAGCCTCGGGACGAAATTTATGAAGTGGCATCTTGTATATTTCGTCCAAGGCTTCATGCACCCATTATGGTGGCTTCAAAGTCCTGAAATCATCACTTGTAACTCCGTTCTTGTTCCCCTTGCGCATGCCATCATCTCCATGCTTGTTCTTGATCCATTGTTCATCCTTCTCCAAGCTAGACCCTTCATTTGTAAGCAAAACAAATGTATCCAATTTAGGCAGCATCATATTCTCATGAACATTAGAATCATTACCAAGAAACGAAAGTACCTGGTAATTTAGTTGGCGTGCACGAGCTCTAGTAATTGGTCCAGTATGTATAGCAGCAGGGGCTGTGGGTGTAACAATTGTATTGATGTCCTCATCAATAGGATAACACTCTTCATGAATTAGTATCTCTTGAATATCACGGTTTAATCCTCCCCAAAATCTATCCATAAAATCATCTTCACTTTCTTCTAAAGAGGAATGCAACAAGGTAGTTTGTAAATCATCATAATATTTTGTTACAGTTTCACTACCTTGTTTTAAGTGCTGCAACTTCTTAATCATGTCACGAGTATAATAAGCAGGGACGAAAGTATGTCGCATGGCAAGTTTCAAATCATCCCAAGTAGTAGGTATATAATCAGGGTGTAACCGACAATATTCACTCCACCAAATCAAAGCATAACCAGTGAAAGAACCAACCGCAACCTTAACCTTTTTATGTTCATCGAAATTATGGGAAGCAAATATATTTTTTATGTCGAACTCCCATTCAATATATAAAGCAGGTTTAAAACGGCCATTAAATGGTGGTATAGATACATTAACCTGATCATGTGCATTTGGATGTTTGTGCACCTCTCGTGACGGTTGTGGTATTTCCAAAGGTGGTGGCACGTCTCCCGCGATCGACAAAGCCCATGAATTGACTCTGGATCCTGTCATGATTAGTAGAACAAGAAACAAAACCCAAAAATAATGTTCCTATAACTACTAGGATGTGGTGGTAAAACGCTCACAGTAAATCAAATATCAATGTCTTGCAAGTTCTTACCATGCAGCAGGCGGTGATCGGCAACCAGCGGTGTCAAGTAACTCCGAATATTGAGTAAAACGATTGCCAGGGGAGCGTACGTATACACGGTGTAGAAATATGTTGATAGAGGCAAAGGTGTCCCGTCTTTCGATGAGATGATGGATATCGCTTTGGTGGAAGTCGACTTTGACGATCCGACTACGAACGTGCAAGGACGTCGCGCCTTAGCAATCGCTAAACCAACTCCGAGAGGTTATTGACCACGCCGGAGCACGATCAACCTGACCACGAGGGTCTGTTTCCTGCGAGCAAACGAAGAACAAGCAAGAAACTGAGATTGCAATCTGGATATTGCGAATATAAGATGAAAGCTTTATTGATCAAGGTGGGGTTCTGTGACGCCTTTGTCTGGTCGTTGAACACAAACGAAGTACGCGAAGTTGCAGCTATGGCGAACTTTTAATCTAAACAAAACCCAAAGTCTAAACGAGGCCCTAAGGGCTGTATATATGGAGGAAGAGGGGGGAATTTCGTGGCCCTTGGTGGAGGGGTCCGAAATCAACCCTATCTCTTGTTTCCCCACACATACGGACTCTAAAAATAGCCTATACTTATGTATTTCGAAATTACATGGGCCTGGCCCAATAATAAGGTGACGCAGCACCTAAAATAGCCTCGGGACGAAATTTATGAAGTGGCATCTTGTATATTTCGTCCAAGGCTTCATGCACCCATTATGGTGGCTTCAAAGTCCTGAAATCATCACTTGTAACTCCGTTCTTGTTCCCCTTGCGCATGCCATCATCTCCATGCTTGTTCTTGCTCCAATGTTCATCCTTCTCCAAGCTAGGCCCTTCATTTGTAAGCAAAACAAATGTATCCAATTTAGGCAGCATCATATTCTCATGAACATTAGAATCATTACCAAGAAACGAAAGTACCTGGTAATTTAGTTGGCGTGCACGAGCTCTAGTAATTGGTCCAGTATGTATAGCAGCAGGGGCTGTGGGTGTAACAATTGTATTGATGTCCTCATCATCAGGCCGAAGTAGCTGGCAGGCAAGGGCTCACATGGCCACATCCGGACTATGAAATCTTTCATAGCCACTTCGGCCGCCCTGTGGAGTTCAGCCAATTGCTTCAATTGGTCACTCAGAGGCATCGGGTGTTTGACTCCAGCATATTGGGACCAGAACAGCTTCTCCGCTGAGCTCCCCTCCTCGACACGGTATAACTCCGCGGCATCGGATATGCTGTGTGGCAGATCTGCGAATGCCCCTGGAGAGCTCCAAATTCGGGTAAGTAAGAGAAACGCCTCCTCCACATGCTGCTTTGCATAAAGAATGTCTTACCCGCCGCTATCTTCTTGTCCGCCTGGATTTCCTTCTGGGCCTTTTCGGCTTCGGCCTTGGCGTCTTTCATACTCGCAAGGGCCTTCGCAAGCTCAGACTCCTTCGTCTTGAGGTCACGCTCCAAGGAATTGAACTTCTTGGCGAGCTCCTGGAGCTCTTGCTGTACCTCGCCCACCCTAGCATTCTGCTTTTTGCGCTCAATGCGCTCCATGGCCGCCTTGTCTTCGGCCTCGGACAACGCTTTCTTCAGGGATGCCACTTCGGTTGTGGCCCCTATTACAAAGTCACGACACTTTGTCGTTAGAATCACCAATTTTGTCCATTCTTTATAATACGCGGACGGGGTATCACTCACCTTTGTTCTCTTCGAGCTGCCTTTTCGTGAGGCCAAGCTCTCCTTGTACCTGCTCCAGGTCCCGTTTAAGTCTGGCGACCTCGGCCGTGCGAGAAGCAGCGGCAAGCAGCACCGCCTGCTTATCCACATGCAAACCTACTATTAGACTCATGCGGATTATAATCGACCCTCTGTTTGGCTTTTCGTTCCGAACACCAAACAGAGTATCAGGGGCTACTACCTATAGGGTGGTAATTTCACACATTTTTTATTACTTACCTCAAAGCTCATTAGGAGGCTGGTGCAGGCTTCGGTTAGTCCGCTCTTGGCAGACAGAACCTTTTGAATCACCGCACTCATAAGAGTATGGTGCTCTTCATCCATGGAAGCACCGCGAAGCGCTTCCAGCAGACTATCCGACACCCCTAGCGTAACGAAAGTCATCGGCACGGACGCTCGCCCTCCTTAGAGAGGGGCCGCCTGCCCGAGTCCGGAACCATGGGAGGTTCCGGTACAGTATCCGGCTGAGAGCCTGGCTTGCTGCGGCTCTCATCGGCACAATCCGCGGGGATCTTATACAACGTGTGCCCGGCATCTGGAATTTTGCCCTGGGGCGTCTCCAGAGCCACCTCCCCCTGCTCTGGGAGCCTTTGGTACAACACCTCCATGTCGTCCGTAGGCCGAGGGGTAGTGGCCGTCGGAAGCGAGTTCATCACCGAATCACTCAAGCACCCATCCGGAGATGATACCTCGGGATGGACCCTGGCCGGACTGCATATATGTGTTCGGCGTTATAACAGACTATGAAGCGAAGTCGCACTAAAGTATAACAGAGTGCGGATACTTACGATCTCACTAGGGGCTTCCTCCTGGGCAGCCACTCCTCCTTGCTATAGGCGGCCATGGTGTAGTAATCCAGAAGGGATGCCTTTCCCTTCTTGGGCATCCTAGCCTCCCCCTCCGGGGCGGTTTTCCTCTTCTTCTCCTCCCCAGTGCGGGGAGGAAGAGTTTCTTCATGTTTCCCCCGCCTCCGTCGGAGGAATCTGCCTCGTCGTCTTTGGATGACGAGGGTATGACGGCCTTGCGATGGGGACCCTTCCCGGTCCCCTGGCCCGCCTTCTTAGGCCCCTCATCCTCTCTGGATGGGGCGGCCCTTTCCTCTTCTTCCTCCCCTTCGGGGGAGGAGTGTGCCTCGTCGTCTTCGGACGAGGCGTCCGGTACGCCCTTGCGACGGCGACCCTTCCTGATAGAGGCGAGGGTGTCCCGATCTTTCGATGAGATGATAACTATCGATTTGGTGGAGACGACTTTGACGATCCGACTACAAACGTGCACGACGTTGCGCCTTAGCAATCGCTAAACCAATCTCCTGAGGTTACTGATGAGGACATCAATTCAATTGTTACACCCACAGCCCCTGCTGCTATACATACTGGACCAATTACTAGAGCTCGTGCACGCCAACTAAATTACCAGGTACTTTCATTTCTTGGTAATGATTCTAATGTTCATGAGAATATGATGCTGCCTAAATTGGATACATTTGTTTTGCTTACAAATGAAGGGCCTAGCTTGGAGAAGGATGAACATTGGAGCAAGAACAAGCATGGAGATGATGGCATGCGCAAGGGGAACAAGAACGGAGTTACAAGTGATGATTTCAGGACTTTGAAGCCACCATAATGGGTGCATGAAGCCTTGGACGAAATATACAAGATGCCACTTCATAAATTTCGTCCCGAGGCTATTTTAGGTGCTGCGTCACCTTATTATTGGGCCAGGCCCATGTAATTTCGAAATACATAAGTATAGGCTATTTTTAGAGTCCGTATGTGTGGGGAAACAAGAGATAGGGTTGATTTCGGACCCCTCCACCAAGGGCCACGAAATTCCCCCCTCTTCCTCCATATATACAGCCCTTAGGGCATCGTTTAGACTTTGGGTTTTGTTTAGATTAAAAGTTCGCCATAGCTGCAACTTCGTGTACTTTGTTTGTGTTCAACGACCAGACAAAGGCGTCACAGAACCCCACCTTGATCAGTAAAGCTTTCATCTTATATTCGCAATATCCAGATTGCAATCTTAGTTTCTTGCTTGTTCTTCGTTTGCTCGCAGGAAACAGACCCTCGTGGTCAGGTTGATCGTGCTTCGGCGTGGTCAATAACCTCTCGGAGTTGGTTTAGCGATTGCTAAGGCGCGACGTCCTCGCACGTTCGTAGTCGGATCGTCAAAGTCGACTTCCACCAAAGCGATATCCATCATCTCATCGAAAGACGGGACACCTTTGCCTCTATCACCAAGATTAGAGGTCATATCAAAATGATTAAACATTGGTTCTTTTGCATCAATAGTTAATTCAATGGGTGCACTCAAAATTGTTGGTATTTCAGTTGTTTGATCACATGGCAAAGTCAAATTATCAACGTAGTCCTCTAAAATAGGTGGTGTGATCAAAGTAGTGGGTAGCTCATCAGATGGTGCATTCAAATTGATAAGGCATTCATCATTCTCATGTAGAGATGGAAGATCAGTACCTGTGTCTGATAGAGGCAAAGGTGTCCCGTCTTTCGATGAGATGGTGGATTTCGCTTTGGTGGAAGTCGACTTTGACGATCCGACTACGAACGTGCGAGGACGTCGCGCCTTAGCAATCGCTAAACCAACTCCGAGAGGTTATTGACCACGCCGGAGCACGATCAACCTGACCACGAGGGTCTGTTTCCTGCGAGCAAACGAAGAACAAGCAAGAAACTAAGATTGCAATCTGGATATTGCGAATATAAGATGAAAGCTTTATTGATCAAGGTGGGGTTCTGTGACGCCTTTGTCTGGTCGTTGAACACAAACGAAGTACGCGAAGTTGCAGCTATGGCGAACTTTTAATCTAAACAAAACCCAAAGTCTAAACGATGCCCTAAGGGCTGTATATATGGAGGAAGAGGGGGGAATTTCGTGGCCCCTGATGGAGGGGTCCGAAATCAACCCTATCTCTTGTTTCCCCACACATACGGACTCTAAAAATAGCCTATACTTATGTATTTCGAAATTACATGGGCCTGGCCCAATAATAAGGTGACGCAGCACCTAAAATAGCCTCGGGACGAAATTTATGAAGTGGCATCTTGTATATTTCGTCCAAGGCTTCATGCACCCATTATGGTGGCTTCAAAGTCCTGAAATCATCACTTGTAACTCCGTTCTTGTTTCCCTTGCACATGCCATCATCTCCATGCTTGTTCTTGCTCCAATGTTCATCCTTCTCCAAGCTAGGCCCTTCATTTGTAAGCAAAACAAATGTATCCAATTTAGGCAGCATCATATTCTCATGAACATTAGAATCATTACCAAGAAACGAAAGTACCTGGTAATTTAGTTGGCGTGCACGAGCTCTAGTAATTGGTCCAGTATGTATAGCAGCAGGGGCTGTGGGTGTAACAATTGTATTGATGTCCTCATCAGCAGGTCACACAAGCTGAGGAAAATCAGAGGCACAATTTGTTCCATACCAAGGGAGTTGTGAAGGAACGTTCTGTGCGCGTCATAATAGACGGAGGGAGCTGCAACAACTTGGCTAGCATCAAGATGGTGGAGAAGCTTTCTCTCACCACAAGACCACATCCACATCCTTACTACATCCAATGGTTCAACAACAGCGGCAAGGTTAAGGTAACACGTACTGTTCGTGTGCATTTTAGTATCTCTACATATGCTGATTATGTTGATTGTGATGTGGTACCTATGCAAGCATGTTCCTTATTACTTGGTAGACCATGGCAATTTGATAAAAATTCTGTACACCATGGTAGAAACAATCACTATACTCTTGTTCATAAGGATAAAAATATTACTTTGCTTCCTATGACTCCTGATTCCATTTTGAAAGATGATATTAATAGAGCTAATAAAGCAAAACAGGAGACGAATAAGAGTGAAAATCAGATTGTGGCAAAAGAATTTGAGCAACAAGTGAAGCCTAATAATAAACCATCTAGTGTTGCTTCTGAAATTAAATTGAAAAGTGCATGTTTATTTGCCACCAAATCTGATATTGATGAGCTAGATTTCAGCAAATCTGTTTGCTATGCTTTTGTGTGCAAAGAGGCATTATTTTCATTCGAGGACGTGCCTTCCTCTTTGCCTCCTGCTGTCACTAACATTTTGCAGGAGTTCGCTGACGTTTTTCCACAAGACATGCCACCGGGATTACCGCCTATTCGAGGGATTGAGCATCAGATTGACTTAATTCCCGGTGCTTCACTGCCAAATCGTGCACCATACCGTACCAATCCAGAGGAGACGAAGGAGATTATGCGTCAAGTACAAGAGCTTCTCGACAAAGGTTATATACGCGAATCCCTTAGTCCTTGTGCTGTTCCTATTATTCTAGTGCCGAAAAAGGATGGTACATCACGTATGTGTGTTGATTGTAGAGGCATTAATAATATTACTATTCGTTATCGTCATCCTATTCCTAGGCTAGATGATATGCTTGATGAATTGAGTGGCTCTACAATTTTCTCCAAAGTTGATTTGCGTAGTGGCTACCATCAAATTCGTATGAAATTGGGAGATGAATGGAAAACAGCATTTAAAACTAAGTTTGGATTATATGAGTGGTTAGTCATGCCTTTTGGGTTAACTAATGCACCTAGTACTTTCATGAGATTAATGAACGAAGTTTTACGTGCTTTCATTGGACGATTTGTGGTAGTTTACTTTGATGACATATTGATTTATAGCAGATCTTTGGAGGAACATTTGGAACATTTACGTGCTGTTTTTATTGCTCTACGTGATGCACGTTTGTTTGGTAACCTTGGGAAGTGCACCTTTTGCACCGACCGAGTATCTTTTCTTGGCTATGTTGTTACTCCACAGGGAATTGAAGTTGATAAAGCCAAGATTGAAGCTATTGAGTCGTCCCGAGGCTATTTTAGGTGCTGCGTCACCTTATTATTGGGCCAGGCCCATGTAATTTCGAAATACATAAGTATAGGCTATTTTTAGAGTCCGTATGTGTGGGGAAACAAGAGATAGGGTTGATTTCGGACCCCTCCACCAAGGGCCACGAAATTCTCCCCCTCTTCCTCCATATATACAGCCCTTAGGGCATCGTTTAGATTTTGGGTTTTGTTTAGATTAAAAGTTCGCCATAGCTGCAACTTCGCGTACTTCGTTTGTGTTCAACGACCAGACAAAGGCGTCACAGAACCCCACCTTGATCAATAAAGCTTTCATCTTATATTCGCAATATCCAGATTGCAATCTTAGTTTCTTGCTTGTTCTTCGTTTGCTCGCAGGAAACAGACCCTCGTGGTCAGGTTGATCGTGCTCCGGCGTGGTCAATAACCTCTCGGAGTTGGTTTAGCGATTGCTAAGGCGCGACGTCCTCGCACGTTCGTAGTCGGATCGTCAAAGTCGACTTCCACCAAAGCGATATCCATCATCTCATCGAAAGACGGGACACCTTTGCCTCTATCAAGTGGTATCAGATTTCCAGGTTGCTCGGTGAGATTTTACAATTTTTCATAGTTTAGATCGAGTCTGTTCTTCATACCTACAGTCCACGAAAAAGCCACAAAAAAAATTAGGGTTAGTTCATCATATCCGAACCAATCTGAGCCTTTGCATAATCTTTTTAGGGTTTTGCTTTGTTGAATTTGCGGTTGCATCGTCGTGTCTAGTTGCTGGTCTTAGAGTCTAGTCTTTTAGAGTTTCGAGTTCTGGTCATAAGTTGTCACGCCGCCGCCGCACCATCATCATCGCTCCTGCCATCTACCACCACCGCTTATCCGCCACCGCTCCGAATCCGTATCCATATACCACCACCGATCCATATCCATATACTACCACCGCTACCACCACCGCTGCCATATACCACCACCATATATCCACCACCAATCCGAGTTCCTTGCATATTAGGTTTTCGAGATCCATCTAGATTCC
>NW_025228118.1:139399-182451 GCF_018294505.1 Triticum aestivum
AGCATGGAGATGATGGCATGCGCAAGGGGAACAAGAACGGAGTTACAAGTGATGATTTCAGGACTTTGAAGCCACCATAATGGGTGCATGAAGCCTTGGACGAAATATACAAGATGCCACTTCATAAATTTCGTCCCGAGGCTATTTTAGGTGCTGCGTCACCTTATTATTGGGCCAGGCCCATGTAATTTCGAAATACATAAGTATAGGCTATTTTTAGAGTCCGTATGTGTGGGGAAACAAGAGATAGGGTTGATTTCTGACCCCTCCACCAAGGGCCACGAAATTCCCCCCTCTTCCTCCATATATACAGCCCTTAGGGCATCGTTTAGACTTTGGGTTTTGTTTAGATTAAAAGTTCGCCATAGCTGCAACTTCGCGTACTTCGTTTGTGTTCAACGACCAGACAAAGGCGTCACAAAACCCCACCTTGATCAATAAAGCTTTCATCTTATATTCGCAATATCCAGATTGCAATCTTAGTTTCTTGCTTGTTCTTCGTTTGCTCGCAGGAAACAAACCCTCGTGGTCAGGTTGATCGTGCTCCGGCGTGGTCAATAACCTCTCGGAGTTGGTTTAGCGATTGCTAAGGCACGACGTCCTCGCACGTTCGTAGTCGGATCGTCAAAGTCGACTTCCACCAAAGCGATATCCATCATCTCATTGAAAGACGGGACACCTTTGCCTCTATCAGTTACTGATGATGCCGGAAGCACGGTCAGCCTGACCACGAAGGTCTATTCCTGCAAGCAATCGAAGAACGAGCAAGAATATGATAAAGCAATCTGAATATTGCAAATATATATGAGGTATTGATGATGGTGGGGATCCGTAAGCGGTCTGGGTCTGGTCGTTGGACACAAACGAAGTACACGAAGTTGCAATGGCTAACTTTTAACTAAACAAATCCCAAGGAAAAGCTACTAGATGGATCTACTTATATAGGAGCAAGGGGTGGCGGCCAAGGAGGTGGGAGGACGTCCCAAGGCAGCCTAAAACTAAATCTAGGTCGTACAAGGCCAATGGGCCCAAGTGGAGGTGATGTAACACCTTTGGACTTGTAGTTTGACTCGGATTCTACTGCAGCATCAGATTGTTTCGTCCACAACTCAACGCTCCGGACGAATTTGAAGGTGATTCCAATTGGGTTGGAAAGTGCGCGAAATCTAGTTTCCAACAAAAAAAGAATCACCCAATTCGGAGTCCGTATGAAAAACTTGTGTGCGTTTTGAGTCAGGTATGTCTGTGCAGTCCGAATCTGAATCCAAAACGTGAGAGACTTGGACTCTATCTTCTCTTGGGCCAAAAGTGACGTGAGAGAACTTTTTGGACAGCAAATAAACATCTCTTTCTTCCTTATCTTCATATGTGGATTGTACAAATGTCCCATACACCTGCAATTAGACAAAACACAAAAGTGTGTGAAGTATTTTTGTTCTGGATAACATAAATAGATTATTGAATAGTTTGCACTAGAAATCACCTGACAAATATGCATATATGCAATATTTTTGGTCATATCCAAGGTAGTCATGTCCTCATCACTTCCTGGTCCCCGGGGCCTTCTTTTCGGCCTTCTTTTCCGGCACCTTGTAGGGCGCCGGGACTAGCATCTCCGTCAGGAGAGCATCTGCTAGACCTTCGGGCAGTGGAGCCGGATAGTCAATTCGCTTCGCCGTCTCCACATACTCCTGATCACATACACATAATGACTTGAGATTCCCCCATGAGTACATGGGAAAAACTGCATCCGGTGGTAGCTAGAAAACTCACCGGACGGGGGAGCCGTGTGGCGTGAAGTCCGCGGTCCTCGGATGTGGGAGGAGGTATTTCGAAGGCCTTGAATAGAGCCTTCCATGCGCCCTTGTGTGTCATGCCGTAGAGCTTTTGAAGCGTCTGGTGTTCGGCCGGGTAGAACTCCCACAGAATTAAATACCCGTCTTCGGCACGGAAGAATCCGGCGGACAAGCATGACCTGGACCATGTTGACAAGCTTGATTTTCTTGTCCTTCATGTTCTTGATGCAGTTCTGAAGTCTGGTCAGCTCCGCAGGCTCACCCCATGCCAGGATCTTCTTTTCCCAGGAGGTGAGCCGCATGGGGATTCCGGATCGGAATTCGGGGGCCGCCGCCCAGTTGGTGTCGCGCGGCTCGGTGATGTAGAACCACCCCGATTGCCATCCTTTCACGGTCTCCGCGAAGGAGCCGTCAAGCCAGGCGACGTTGGGCATCTTGCCCACCATGGCTCCTCCGCACTCCGCTTGCTGGCCGCTCACGATCTTCAGCTTCACGCAGAAGATTCATAGCCACAAGCCGAAATGAGGCTTGATGCGGAGGAAGGCCTCACACACGACGATAAACGCAGAGATGTTGAGGACGAAATTTGGGGCTAGATCATGGAAATCTAGCCCGTAGTAGAACATGAGCCCGCGGACGAAGGGATGAAGTGGGAATCCCAGTCCACGGACGAAGTGGGCGAGAAACACGACCCTCTCGTGGAGTTCCGGAGTTGGAATGACCTGCCCTTCGTCCGGTAGCCGGTGCGCGATGTCTGCGGCCAAGTATCCGGACGCCAGAAGCTTCGCAATATGCTCCTCCTTCATAGTGGAGGCCACCCACTTGCCTCCTGCTCCAGACATGTTTGGCTGTGTGGAGAAGGCGTGAACTGGGGCACTGGAGCTCGAGGGTGTGAGAATGGATAAGCGGAGGAGGAAGAAGACATGGGTGAAAACGGGGAATCCTTATCCCTTTATAGAGGCGACAAGAACGGTGCGCCTCCCCACTTTCCTGTTGAGAATCGCTTGTTTTCCAGGCGCCACGATTGATTGCGCGGTTGGGTTACCCATACCCGTATTGATGGAAATCCCGTGATAAGGGGACATGATCTCTACTTCGACAAGACATGCTGAGGAAACCGCCTCGCAATATGCGCTATGGCTAGTTGTGGGAAAACAGTTCGAATAATGACCCGACCTTAGTGTCATGTCGCTTTGTCTAAAGTTGTTAGTAGATTACACTTGTGAAGTATCATTCTCTCTACGGTGGTATGTGAAGATCATCTTGCAGATCCGGACACGATCTAAGTGTTCGGTAATTATTATGGAGTATTTGGAGATGGAACCCGCCTTGCAATGCCGAAGACAAAACTGTGCGCCGGACTCGTCGTCATTGAAGCCTGGTTCAGGGGCTACTGAGGGAGTCCTGGATTAGGGTGTATCCAGACAGCCGCACTATATACTTTGGTCGAATTGTTGGACCGTGAAGATACAAGAGTCAAGAATTCGTCCCGTGTCCGGATGGGACTCTCCTTTGCGTGGAAGACAAGCTTGGCGATCCGGTTATTATATTTCCTTCTTTGTAACCGACTCCATGTAAACCCTAGCCCTCTCCGGTGTCTATATAAACCGGAGGGTTTAGTCCTTAGAGACAGAATCATAATCATCATAGGCTAGCTTCTAGGGTTTAGCCTCTACGATCTCGTGGTAGATCAACTCTTGTAACACCCATATCATCAATATCAATAAAGCAGGAAGTAGGGTTTACCTCCATCAAGAGGGCCCGAACTTGGGTAAACATTGTGTCCCTTGCCTCCTGTTACCATTGGCCTAAGACGCACAGATCAGGATCCCCTACCCGAGATCCGCCGGTTTTGACACCGACACCACCCATCACAACATGGGCTCAAATGAAGGATGTCATGCGAGCACGCTTTGTCCCAACCTACTACAACCACGACCTCTTCAAAAAGCTCCAACTCCTCAAACAAGGAACAAAGACCGTTGAAGTGTACTACAAGGAAATGGAGATTGCCATGATACGAGCCAATGTCACGGAAGACGATGAACAAACTATGGCATGTTTCTTGAATGGACTCAACCATCCTATCAAGAAGATCACTGACTTCCAACCTCATCGAGTTAGTGCATCAACCTACCAAAGCGGAACGTCAAAGTGCAAGATGACTTCAAGTATGCCAAGTTGACGCGAAGCATCCTTCCATCATCCCCATGGACTCTACACCATCCCATCAAGCACCACGTGGAAACATGACAAGAGCTAGAGCACGTGCAATGGAAATCGAGGTGAATTCCTTCCTACTTGATAAGCATATGGACACAAACGAAACTTGGTTGCTACCTCGCCAGAATACACTATGCCTCATTAGGTACAAAGAGGAACACCACCATGAAGCTCAGGAGCATCACCAAGGAGTAGGAGGACCATCCCAAGGCCATGCGGAGCAAGACGGAGCACGACAGCAACTGGATAGGAAGTCTCAGGCGACCCCGTGTGCACGGGCCTCCGAGACCCCGTGCCCACGGACTACACAGGGAGCTACAGTTGTAGCACCCCATGCGCACGGGCGTGTACCATGCGCACAGGACCCCATGCGCATCGGCCCAACTTATCCCGTGCGCACGGGCCCTACAGGATGGCTGGCTGATGTGGGGTGTTGGGCCTCGTACCTTTCCTTTGATTGTGTTTGTGAACTTGTGGACCTTGCGTTACTATTCTAGTGGATGTGTAATTTGGTATTGTTGGAGTGAATTCCTCTTTGTGTTTCTTGGTGTTCATCCCTTTTCCCCTCAAAGTGTGAAAAGATCCATCTTAGGGTTTCACCCTACAACATCTTGGTATCATGAGCAAGGTTGATCCACATCTTAGAGTCCCTACCCTCCACTTTCTAGCTTGATTTTGTTGTTTTTCGTCCTAATTCGAAAATCGCCACCAAAAATAGCCCCAAAATTTTTCTTGCAATTTGTTCGATCTTGTGAAATTTTGTTGATTTGATCCACGAATTTGGGGTTTGGCAAGTGGATCTACCACCCCCCTACCATCTTCCCCACCCCACATCCATCGAATTTGGCCTCACTTACCCCGTGCGCACGGACCATCCAAAGACTTTCGGCCATTTTTTGTTTTGCACCATTTTGACACCCCGTCACCACTTGTGTTCTTCCGCAATATTTCTCGTGATTGTTTGAGTTTTGGGTTGCGGTTTCTCTCATGGCATAAGGTGTTTCGTCTACTTAGGAGGGATTTGACGTCATCATCACTGCCACTCATCATCGACTCGGACTCCACTTTGACGGTAACCTCAACGACACCATAGCTTTACCCTTGCCATTACCTTGATAGCTTCGAGCCTCTTTTGCGTAGCTTACCCATCGAGGCTAGCTTGTTGAGTATTGGCGGGCCACGCCTTTAGTGCACCATTAGAGTTACGTCTCTCCCGTGCATATACTACTTGTATTCTCGCGTTGCGGCTCATGTATCAAGCATTGTGGCATAATAAAATAACAAAGAAAAGCTTTTAAGCAAAAGATAAGTGAATCAAAGAGATTATAAGCAATAGCATCAAGCCTCGTAGCATAGATACATCATCTTGGTCACTACATACATAAGTACAATTGGGATAGTGATGAGGACATGACTACCTTGGATATGACCAAAAATATTGCATATATGCATATTTGTCAGGTGATTTCTAGTGCAAACTATTCAATAATCTATTTATGTTATCCAGAACAAAAATACTTCACACACTTTTGTGTTTTGTCTAATTGCAGGTGTATGGGACATTTGTACAATCCACATATGAAGATAAGGAAGAAAGAGATGTTTATTTGCTGTCCAGAAAGTTCTCTCACGTCACTTTTGGCCCAAGAGAAGATAGAGTCCAAGTCTCTCACGTTCTGGATTCAGATTCGGACTGCACAGACACACCTGACTCAAAACGCACACAAGTTTTTCATACGGACTCCGAATTGGGTGATTCTTTTTTTGTTGGAAACTAGATTTCGTGAACTTTCCAACCCAATTGGAATCACCTTCAAATTCGTCCGGAGCGTTGAGTTGTGGACGAAACAATCTGATGCTGCAGCAGAATCCGAGTCAAACTACAAGTCCAAAGGTGTTACATCACCTCCACTTGGGCCCATTGGCCTTGTACGACCTAGATTTAGTTTTAGGCTGCCTTGGGACGTCCTCCCACCTCCTTGGCCGCCATCCCTTGCTCCTATATAAGTAGATCCATCTAGTAGCTTTTCCTTGGGATTTGTTTAGTTAAAAGTTAGCCATTGCAACTTCGTGTACTTCGTTTGTGTCCAACGACCAGACCAAGACCGCTTCCGGATCCCCACCATTATCAATACCTCATATATATTTGCAATATTCAGATTGCTTTATCATATTCTTGCTCGTTCTTCGATTGCTTGCAGGAATAGACCTTCGTGGTCAGGCTGACCGTGCTTCCGGCATCGTCAGTAACCTCAGGAGATTGGTTTAGCGATTGCTAAGGCGCAACGTCGTGCACGTTTGTAGTCGGATCGTCAAAGTCGTCTCCACCAAATCGATAGTTATCATCTCATCGAAAGATCGGGACCCTCGCCTCCACTTGGGCCCATTGGCCTTGTACGACCTAGATTTAGTTTTAGGCTGCCTTGGGACGTCCTCCCACCTCCTTGGCCGCCATCCCTTGCTCCTATATAAGTAGATCCATCTAGTAGCTTTTCCTTGGGATTTGTTTAGTTAAAAGTTAGCCATTGCAACTTCGTGTACTTCGTTTGTGTCCAACGACCAGACCAAGACCGCTTCCGGATCCCCACCATTATCAATACCTCATATATATTTGCAATATTCAGATTGCTTTATCATATTCTTGCTCGTTCTTCGATTGCTTGCAGGAATAGACCTTCGTGGTCAGGCTGACCGTGCTTCCGGCATCGTCAGTAACCTCAGGAGATTGGTTTAGCGATTGCTAAGGCGCATCGTCGTGCATGTTTGTAGTCGGATTGTCAAAGTCGTCTCCACCAAATCGATAGTTATCATCTCATCGAAAGATCGGGACCCTCGCCTCTATCAAGTGGTATCAGTTTTCAGGTTGCTCGGTGAGAATTTCCAGTTTTCCTAGATTAGATTTATTTTCTTACCTATTGTCCAAGAAAAAGCCACAAAAAAGAGTTAGATCTATTCATCCTTGGTCCAAGCCAGTCTGAGCCTTTGCAATTTTCTTTTCATTGCTTGCATAGTTGAATTATCGGTTGCATCGTCGTGTCGAGTTGCTGGTCTTAGTGTCTAGTTCGTTTAGAGTTTTGAGTTCTGTTCACATTAGTCACACCACCGCTGCATCATTATCTCTTCCGCTGTCAACCACCCATCCATCAATTTCCACCACGTGCTACCCACCATTCATTGTCATAATAATAGTTGAGATCGTTCACATCTTCACTTGATCCAATCTGCATCTTATCTAGTTTGTTTTGGAAAGAGGGAGAAAAAAAGAGAGAAAAAAAACGAGAGAAAAAAAAGGAAAAAAAAGTCAGAGAAAAAAAAGGAGAGAAAGAAAAAAAAAGTGTGAGGAAAAAAAAAGAGAGAAGAAAAAAAACAAAAAAAATTGTCTCAAACTTTTCAAGAGGAAAGTTGGAGAGAGAGTTGTTGTATATCCTGCTTGGCAGTTGTTTTTCATCATTATCTTCACTGCCGTTGTGATCTTCACTTATATCTTGCTGTCAAGAGCTACTTAGTATCCTTCATTGATGCTAGTTGTGCTACGCCGTGACCTCATTAGTGTTCTAGGCTCGCGTCTCTAGTCCGGTCTAGCCTAGGACCAGCACAGTACCGTCGTTGAGCGTTTATTCAACATTGCATCTTTGAATTGATTATTGCTAATCTTTTGCTACCATATATAGCCAACCCAGCTCCACATATTTCTACACCGTGTATACGTACGCTCCCCTGGCAATCGCTTTACTCAATATTCGGAGTTACTTGACACCGCCGGTTGCCGATCACCGCCTGCTGCATGGTAAGAACTTGTAAGACATTGATATTTGCTTTACTGTGAGCGTTTTACCACCACATCCTAGTAGTTATAGGAACATTATTTTTGGGTTTTGTTTCTTGTTCTACTAATCATGACAGGATCCAGAGTCAATTCATGGGCTTTGTCGATCGCGGGAGACGTGCCACCACCTTTGCAAATACCACAACCGTCACGAGAGGTGCACAAACATCCAAATGCACATGATAAGGTTAATGTATCTATACCACCATTTAATGGCCGTTTTAAACCTGCTTTATATATTGAATGGGAGTTCGACATAAAAAATATATTTGCTTCCCATAATTTCGATGAACATAAAAAGGTTAAGGTTGCGGTTGGTTCTTTCACTGGTTATGCTTTGGTTTGGTGGAGTGAATATTGTCGGTTACACCCTGATTATATACCTACTACTTGGGATGATTTGAAACTTGCCATGCGACATACTTTCGTCCCTGCTTATTATACTCGTGACATGATTAAGAAGTTGCAACACTTAAAACAAGGTAGTGAAACTGTAACAAAATATTATGATGATTTACAAACTACCTTGTTGCATTCCTCTTTAGAAGAAAGTGAAGATGATTTTATGGATAGATTTTGGGGAGGATTAAACCGTGATATTCAAGAGATACTAATTCATGAAGAGTGTTATCCTATGGACCATTTGTTTCATCTTGCTTGCAAATGATGAGGACATGACTACCTTGGATATGACAAAAAATATTGCATATATGCATATTTGTCAGGTGATTTCTAGTGCAAACTATTCAATAATCTATTTATGTTATCCAGAACAAAAATACTTCACACACTTTTGTGTTTTGTCTAATTGCAGGTGTATGGGACATTTGTACAATCCACATATGAAGATAAGGAAGAAAGAGATGTTTATTTGCTGTCCAAAAAGTTCTCTCACGTCACTTTTGGCCCAAGAGAAGATAGAGTCCAAGTCTCTCACGTTCTGGATTCAGATTCGGACTGCACAGACATACCTGACTCAAAACGCACACAAGTTTTTCATACGGACTCCAAATTGGGTGATTTTTTTTGTTGGAAACTAGATTTCGTGCACTTTCAAACCCAAGTGGAATCACCTTCAAATTCGTCCGGAGCGTTAAGTTGTGGACGAAACAATCTGATGCTGCAGCAGAATCCGAGTCAAACTACAAGTCCAAAGGTGTTACATCACCTCCACTTGGGCCCATTGGCCTTGTACGACCTAGATTTAGTTTTAGGCTGCCTTGGGACGTCCTCCCACCTCCTTGGCCGCCACCCCTTGCTCCTATATAAGTAGATCCATCTAGTAGCTTTTCCTTGGGATTTGTTTAGTTAAAAGTTAGCCATTGCAACTTTGTGTACTTCGTTTGTGTCCAACGACCAGACCAAGACCGCTTACGGATCCCCACCATTATCAATACCTCATATATATTTGCAATATTCAGATTGCTTTATCATATTCTTGCTCGTTCTTCGATTGCTTGCAGGAATAGACCTTCGTGGTCAGGCTGACCGTGCTTCCGGCATCGTCAGTAACCTCAGGAGATTGGTTTAGCGATTGCTAAGGCGCAACGTCGTGCACGTTTGTAGTCGGATCATCAAAGTCGTCTCCACCAAATCGATAGTTATCATCTCATCGAAAGATCGGGACACCCTCGCCTCTATCAAGTGGTATCAGTTTTCAGGTTGCTCGGTGAGAATTTCCAGTTTTCCTAGATTAGATTTATTTTCTTACCTATTGTCCAAGAAAAAGCCACAAAAAAAGAGTTAGATCTATTCATCCTTGGTCCAAGCCAGTCTGAGCCTTTGCAATTTTCTTTTCATTGCTTGCATAGTTGAATTATCGGTTGCATCGTCGTGTCGAGTTGCTGGTCTTAGTGTCTAGTTCGTTTAGAGTTTCGAGTTCTGTTCACATTAGTCACGCCACCGCTGCATCATTATCTCTTCCGCTGTCCACCACCCATCCATCAATTTCCACCACGTGCTACCCACCATTCATTGTCATAATAATAGTTGAGATCGTTCACATCTTCACTTGATCCAATCTGCATCTTCTCTAGTTTGTTTTGGAAAGAGGGAGTAAAAAAGAGAAAAAAAACGAGAGAAAAAAAAGGAGAAAAAAAAGTCAGAGAAAAAAAAGGAGAGAAAGAAAAAAAAAAGTGTGAGGAAAAAAAAAGAGAAAAAAAAACAAAAAAATCGGCACAAACTTTTTCAGAGGAAAGTTGGAGACAAAGTTGTTGATATATCCTGCTTGGCTGTTGTTTCACCTCATTATCTTTACTGCCGTTGTGATCTTCACTTATATCTTGCTGTCCAAAGCTACTTAGTATCCTTCATTGATGCTAGTTGTGCTACGACGTGACCTCATTAGTGTTCTAGGCTCGCGTCTCTAGTCCGGTCTAGCCTAGGACCAGCACAGTACCGTCGTTGAGCGTTTATTCAACATTGCATCTTTGAATTGATTATTGCTAATCTTTTGCTACCATATATAGCCAACCCAGCTCCACATATTTCTACACCGTGTATACGTACGCTCCCCTGGCAATCGCTTTACTCAATATTCGGAGTTACTTGACACCGCTGGTTGCCGATCACCGCCTGCTGCATGGTAAGAACTTGTAAGACATTGATATTTGCTTTACTGTGAGCGTTTTACCACCACATCCTAGTAGTTATAGGAACATTATTTTTGGGTTTTGTTTCTTGTTCTACTAATCATGACAGCATCCAGAGTCAATTCATGGGCTTTGTCGATCGCGGGAGACGTGCCACCACCTTTGCAAATACCACAACCGTCACGAGAGGTGCACAAACATCCAAATGCACATGATCAGGTTAATATATCTATACCACCATTTAATGGCCGTTTTAAACCTGCTTTATATATTGAATGGGAGTTCGACATAAAAAATATATTTGCTTCCCATAATTTCGATGAACATAAAAAGGTTAAGGTTGTGGTTGGTTCTTTCACTGGTTATGCTTTGGTTTGGTGGAGTGAATATTGTCGGTTACACCCTGATTATATACCTACTACTTGGGATGATTTGAAACTTGCCATGCGACATACTTTCGTCCCTGCTTATTATACTCGTGACATGATTAAGAAGTTGCAACACTTAAAACAAGGTAGTGAAACTGTAACAAAATATTATGATGATTTACAAACTACCTTGTTGCATTCCTCTTTAGAAGAAAGTGAAGATGATTTTATGGATAGATTTTGGGGAGGATTAAACCGTGATATTCAAGAGATACTAATTCATGAAGAGTGTTATCCTATGGACCATTTTTTTCATCTTGCTTGCAAAGCTGAACAGGAAATAAAACGACGTGTTGGCCACGAGGAGAACAAGCGCACGGTGCACATTCCAAGAGTTGATATGATTGTTCCTTCAACTACTAGGCATACTATGACAACCACATCCGTTGTTGTTAGGACTACATCACCTCCACCATGTGACACATCGCCCCCGAGAGTGGCTACATCATCTGAGTTGATCATAAGAGGTAATGACAAAGGTACTGATCTTCCATCTCTACATGAGAATGATGAATGCCTTGTCAATTTGAATGCAGCAACTGATGAACAACACACTACTTTGATCACACCACCTATTTTAGAGGACTACGTTGATAATTTGACTTTGCCATGTGATCAAACAACTGAAATACCAACAATTTTGAGTGCACCCATTGAATTAACTATTGATGCAAAAGAACCAATGTTTAATCATTTTGATATGACCTCTAATCTTGGTGATGATTCTGTGTTGAATGACTTATTGCATGTTTGCTTATTTAAGCATGTTGTAGCATGTAAATTTGATGCAAGTAAGGTTTATTCACCAATGTTGGGATGGTTTAATGATGAACATTGTCAATCTTTTGAAATGAATAAGAGCTTCACTTATATGTGCAAACTGAGTTGCAATATTTTCATGCCTTCTACTTCTTGTGCTAATTTTTTGGCTTTAGATTTTATGAACTATGCAAGTTACTCATCTATTCATGTGTCATATATGCAAAAATCAAGGGAAGTAAAAATAGATGACATATACATATACAACATGTACACCTTGTCTCTTTTGTTAGCCACATTTCAGATTAAGCAACGCCGAGGACGGCTTTATTTTCAAGAAGGGAGGATGATGAGGACATGACTACCTTGGATATGACCAAAAATATTGCATATATGCATATTTGTCAGGTGATTTCTAGTGCAAAGTATTCAATAATCTATTTATGTTATCCAGAACAAAAATACTTCACACACTTTTGTGTTTTGTCTAATTGCAGGTGTATGGGACATTTGTACAATCCACATATGAAGATAAGGAAGAAAGAGATGTTTATTTGCTGTCCAGAAAGTTCTCTCACGTCACTTTTGGCCCAAGAGAAGATAGAGTCCAAGTCTCTCACGTTCTGGATTCAGATTCGGACTGCACAGACACACCTGACTCAAAACGCACACAAGTTTTTCATACGGACTCCGAATTGGGTGATTCTTTTTTTGTTGGAAACTAGATTTCGTGAACTTTCCAACCCAATTGGAATCACCTTCAAATTCGTCCGGAGCGTTGAGTTGTGGACGAAACAATCTGATGCTGCAGCAGAATCCGAGTCAAACTACAAGTCCAAAGGTGTTACATCACCTCCACTTGGGCCCATTGGCCTTGTACGACCTAGATTTAGTTTTAGGCTGCCTTGGGACGTCCTCCCACCTCCTTGGCCGCCACCCCTTGCTCCTATATAAGTAGATCCATCTAGTAGCTTTTCCTGGGGATTTGTTTAGTTAAAAGTTAGCCATTGCAACTTCGTGTGCTTCGTTTGTGTCCAACGACCAGACCAAGACCGCTTACGGATCCCCATCATTATCAATACTTCATACTTATTCGCGATATTCAGATTGCTTTTATCATATTCTTGCTTGTTCTTCGATTGCTTGCAGGAATAGACCTTCGTGGTCAGGTTGATCGTGCTCCGGTGTGGTCAATAACCTCTCGGAGTTGGTTTAGCGATTGCTAAGGCACAACATCGTTGCACGTTTGTAGTCGGATCGTCAAAGTCGTCTCCACCAAATCGATAGTTATCATCTCATCGAAAGATCGGGACACCCCGCCTCTATCAAGTGGTATGATGAGGACATGACTACCTTGGATATGACAAAAAATATTGCATATATGCATATTTGTTAGGTGATTTCTAGTGCAAACTATTCAATAATCTATTTATGTTATCCAGAACAAAAATACTTCACACACTTTTGTGTTTTGTCTAATTGCAGGTGTATGGGACATTTGTACAATCCACATATGAAGATAAGGAAGAAAGAGATGTTTATTTGCTGTCCAAAAAGTTCTCTCACGTCACTTTTGGCCCAAGAGAAGATAGAGTCCAAGTCTCTCACATTCTGGATTCAGATTCGGACTGCACAGACACACCTGACTCAAAACGCACACAAGTTTTTCATACGGACTCCGAATTGGGTGATTCTTTTTTTGTTGGAAACTAGATTTCGTGCACTTTCCAACCCAATTGGAATCACCTTCAAATTCGTCCGGAGCGTTGAGTTGTGGACGAAACAATCTGATGCTGCAGCAGAATCCGAGTCAAACTACAAGTCCAAAGGTGTTACATCACCTCCAATTGGGCCCATTGGCCTTGTACGACCTAGATTTAGTTTTAGGCTGCCTTGGGACGTCCTCCCACCTCCTTGGCCGCCACCCCTTGCTCCTATATAAGTAGATCCATCTAGTAGCTTTTCCTTGGGATTTGTTTAGTTAAAAGTTAGCCATTGCAACTTCGTGTACTTCGTTTGTGTCCAACGACCAGACCAAGACCGCTTCCGGATCCCCACCTTTATCAATACTTCATATATACTCGCAATATTCAGATTGCTTTTATCATATTCTTGCTTGTTCTTCGATTGCTTGCAGGAATAGACCTTCGTGGTCAGGTTGATTGTGCTCCAGCATGGTCAATAACCTCTCGGAGTTGGTTTAGCGATTGCTAAGGCGCAACGTCGTGCACGTTTGTAGTCGGATCGTCAAAGTCATCTTCACCAAATCGATAGTTATCATCTCATCGAAAGATCGGGACACCCCCGCCTCTATCAGATAGTGAGACGACCCGTTTCTTTTTTTAGGTTGGTGCACTAGTGTATCTAGCCCATTAGAGCAATCGAGCTAGCATCTCTCTAGTATCCATGCAACAAGAGCATTTCCATGGCTATACATCTTAAAGCTCTCTCCTTGGTTGTAGGGATCCCATTTATCTTCCGTGTGTGTGTTCCTAGTGATATCCTACGGTTTGATCTATTTGTCTTACTTGCCATTTGTGAATCTTCTCAACTTTGTCAACCTCTTGACTAACATTTGCTTGAATTATTTGTGCCACTTCCTAACCGAGCTCCCCAATAAGCCTTTTACTTGTAGGTGTGAGAAATAATACCCAGTACCAATTCTACTATTATAGCATCATGTGGGATTGTACTTGTTACATCCACAATCTTCGAAAAAGGTAACTTTGGTGTTGTTCTCTCATTTTCCTACTCACCACCACTTTCACATGATGGATAGGCCTTGTTCTTCAGCAAACCCTCTCTTCGAGGAGAAAGATGGTGAACGTGACTACATCACCAAGAATCACTTCTTCATCGTGCAACGAGCTTTACATCAAGAGAGTGAAGCTTTGGGTGATCGCATCGAGCAGCTCGCTACCGACCTACGACAATCAGAAGCATGACAACGGGACTATTTGGATGCCAAGATCTCCAAACAAATGGATGAATTCCGCAACATGATAGTGCCTAGCATCTTCCTCAACTTCTTCACCAAGACAGCGTCACTCAAGTTGCCACTCATCGTCATACTCGTCTTCTGATGCGAGTCGTCCTCGACGCGACAACACTCAAGACCGCTAGGCGCAAGAAAATCCGCTCCATGGCAATGGCCTACAAGACCGAGTTTGAGCACGTGAACAGGCGCGCCGTCATGAACGAGACGCCATGGATCAAGAACAACCACCAATGCCACATCACCCACGTCAAGAATCTCAAGACGGCGACGCAATCCGGCAACAGCAGGAAAACCATGAAGCTCAAGCTCAAGCGGCTCAAGACGCACTCCGAGAGTCCACTCAAGCCGTTACCCAACAAAGTCGTCAAGTACATGAGCAAGAGGAAGCTCTTCGGCGGGAAATACAAGAAGAAGCTGCTCGACATGAAGAACAACAAGAAAGGCGAAACCGGGAACATATGCCTCGACCTCCTCCTCGGCAACCAGATCGAGTGATCCATGACCCTCCTCCACACCAAGAGCGACATCAAGTGGATCGAGTGCTTGAAGATCCTCCTCCTCGACAAGACCGATATCAACATCATCACTATGATGAAGAACTCTGCTATGGCAAGCTCAACTTCACCGTGCCCAAGTTCTCCGGAAGCAACGACCACGAGGAATACCTATCATGGCCATTGAAAGTCGACAAGATATTCTGTCTACACAACTACGACGTGGAAAAGAAGATCGCCATGGTATCCATCGAGTTTCAAGACTATGTCCTAATTTCGTGGGAGCAAGTGATAGAGCTACGTCACGAGAAGGATGAGCCACCCATCATGACTTGGACACATATGAAGGACGTCATGAGAGCTCGCTTTGTGCCTATGTACTACACTTGAGATCTCTTCAAGAAGTTGGAACTCCTCAAGCAAGGCACGAAGACGGTGGAAGAATACAATCAAGAAATCGAGATTGCCATAATACGAGCCAATGTCAATGATGAGGACATGACTACCTTGTATATGACCAAAAATATTGCATATATGCATATTTGTCAGGTGATTTCTAGTGCAAACTATTCAATAATCTATTTATGTTATCCAGAACAAAAATACTTCACACACTTTTGTGTTTTGTCTAATTGCAGGTGTATGGGACATTTGTACAATCCACATATGAAGATAAGGAAGAAAGAGATGTTTATTTGCTGTCCAAAAAGTTCTCTCACGTCACTTTTGGCCCAAAAGAAGATAGAGTCCAGGTCTCTCACGTTCTGGATTCAGATTCGGACTGCACAGACATACCTGACTCAAAACGCACACAAGTTTTCATACGGACTCCGAATTGGGTGATTCTTTTTTTGTTGGAAACTAGATTTCGTGCACTTTCCAACCTAATTGGAATCACCTTCAAATTCGTCCGGAGTGTTGAGTTGTGGACGAAACAATCTGATGCTGCAGCAGAATGCGAGTGAAACTACAAGTCCAAAGGTGTTACATCACCTCCACTTGGGCCCATTGGCCTTGTACGACCTAGATTTAGTTTTAGGCTGCCTTGGGACGTCCTCCCACCTCCTTGGCCGCCACCCCTTGCTCCTATATAAGTAGATCCATCTAGTAGCTTTTCCTTGGGATTTGTTTAGTTAAAAGTTAGCCATTGCAACTTCGTGTACTTCGTTTGTGTCCAACGACCAGACCAAGACCGCTTACGGATCCCCACCTTTATCAATACTTCATATATACTCGCAATATTCAGATTGCTTTTATCATATTCTTGCTTGTTCTTCGATTGCTTGCAGGAATAGACCTTCGTGGTCAGGTTGATTGTGCTCCGGCGTGGTCAATAACCTCTCGGAGTTGGTTTAGCGATTGCTAAGGCGCAACGTCGTGCAAGTTTGTAGTCGGATCGTCAAAGTCGTCTCCACCAAATCGATAGTTATCATCTCATCGAAAGATCGGGACACCCCGCCTCTATCAAGTGGTATCAGTTTTTAGGTTGCTCGGTGAGAATTTCCAGTTTTCCTAGATTAGATTTCTTTTCTTACCTATTGTCCAAGAAAAAGCCACAAAAAAGAGTTAGATCTATTCATCCTTGGTCCAAGCCAGTCTGAGCCTCTGCAATTTTCTTTTCATTGCTTGCATAGTTGAATTATCGGTTGCATCGTCGTGTCGAGTTGCTGGTCTTAGTGTCTAGTTCGTTTAGAGTTTCGAGTTCTGTTCACATTAGTCACGCCACCGCTGCATCATTATCTCTTCCGCTGTCCACCACCCATCCATCAATTTCCACCACGTGCTACCCACCATTCATTGTCATAATAATAGTTGAGATCGTTCACATCTTCACTTGATCCAATCTGCATCTTATCTAGTTTGTTTTGGAAAGAGGGAGAAAAAAAAGAGAAAAAAACGAGAGAAAAAAAAAGGAGAAAAAAAAAGTCAGAAAAAAAGGAGAGAAAGAAAAAAAAAGTGTGAGGAAAAAAAGAGAGAAGAAAAAAAAACAAAAAAATTGGCACAAACTTTTTCAGAGGAAAGTTGGAGACAAAGTTGTCGATATATCCTGCTTGGCTGTTGTTTCACCTCATTATCTTTACTGCCGTTGTGATCTTCACTTATATCTTGCTGTCCAGAGCTACTTAGTATCCTTCATTGATGCTAGTTGTGCTACGACGTGACCTCATTAGTGTTCTAGGCTCGCGTCTCTAGTTCGGTCTAGCCTAGGACCAGCACAGTACCGTCGTTGAGCGTTTATTCAACATTGCATCTTTGAATTGATTATTGCTAATCTTTTGCTACCATATATAGCCAACCCAGCTCCACATATTTCTACACCGTGTATACGTACGCTCCCCTGGCAATCGCTTTACTCAATATTCGAAGTTACTTGACACCGCTGGCTGCCGATCACCGCCTACTGCATGGTAAGAACTTGTAAGACATTGATATTTGCTTTACTGTGAGCGTTTTACCACCACATCCTAGTAGTTATAGGAACATTATTTTTGGGTTTTGTTTCTTGTTCTACTAATCATGACAGGATCCAGAGTCAATTCATGGGCTTTGTCGATCGCGGGAGACGTGCCACCACCTTTTCAAATACCACAACCGTCACGAGAGGTGCACAAACATCCAAATGCACATGATCAGGTTAATGTATCTATACCACCATTTAATGGCCGTTTTAAACCTGCTTTATATATTGAATGGGAGTTCGACATAAAAAATATATTTGCTTCCCATAATTTCAATGAACATAAAAAGGTTAAGGTTGCGGTTGGTTCTTTCACTGGTTATGCTTTGGTTTGGTGGAGTGAATATTGTCGGTTACACCCTGATTATATACCTACTACTTGGGATGATTTGAAACTTGCCATGCGACATACTTTCGTCCCTGCTTATTATACTCGTGACATGATTAAGAAGTTGCAACACTTAAAACAAGGTAGTGAAACTGTAACAAAATATTATCATGATTTACAAACTACCTTGTTGCATTCCTCTTTAGAAGAAAGTGAAGATGATTTTATGGATAGATTTTGGGGAGGATTAAACCGTGATATTCAAGAGATACTAATTCATGAAGAGTGTTATCCTATGGACCATTTGTTTCATCTTGCTTGCAAAGCTGAACAGGAAATAAAACGACATGTTGGCCACGAGGAGAACAAGCGCACGGTGCACATTCCAAGAGTTGATATGATTGTTCCTTCAACTACTAGGCATACTATGACAACCACATCCGTTGTTGTCAGGACTACATCACCTCCACCATGTGACACATCGCCCCCGAGAGTGGCTACATCATCTGAGTTGATCATAAGAGGTAATGACAAAGATACTGATCTTCCATCTCTACATGAGAATGATGAATGCCTTGTCAATTTGAATGCACCATCTGATGAGCTACCCACTACTTTGATCACACCACCTATTTTAGAGGACTACGTTGATAATTTGACTTTGCCATGTGATCAAACAACTGAAATACCAACAATTTTGAGTGCACCCATTGAATTAACTATTGATGCAAAAGAATCAATGTTTAATCATTTTGATATGACCTCTAATCTTGGTGATGATTCTGTGTTGAATGACTTATTGCATGTTTGCTTATTTAAGCATGTTGTAGCATGTAAATTTGATGCAAGTAAGGTTTATTCACCAATGTTGGGATGGTTTAATGATGAACATTGTCAATCTTTTGAAATGAATAAGAGCTTCACTTATATGTGCAAACTGAGTTGCAATATTTTCATGTCTTCTACTTCTTGTGCTAATTTTTTGGCTTTAGATTTTATGAACTATGCAAGTTACTCATCTATTGATGTGTCATATATGCAAAAATCAAGGGAAGTAAAAATGGATGACATATACATATACAACATGTACACCTTGTCTTTTTTGTTAGCCACATTTCAGATTAAGCAACGCCGAGGACGGCTTTATTTTCAAGAAGGGGAGGATGATGAGGACATGACTACCTTGGATATGACCAAAAATATTGCATATATGCATATTTGTCAGGTGATTTCTAGTGCAAACTATTCAATAATCTATTTATGTTATCCAGAACAAAAATACTTCACACACTTTTGTGTTTTGTCTAATTGCAGGTGTATGGGACATTTGTACAATCCACATATGAAGATAAGGAAGAAAGAGATGTTTATTTGCTGTCCAAAAAGTTCTCTCACGTCACTTTTGGCCCAAGACAAGATAGAGTCCAAGTCTCTCACGTTCTGGATTCAGATTCGGACTGCACAGACATACCTGACTCAAAACGCACACAAGTTTTTCATACGGACTCCGAATTGGGTGATTCTTTTTTTGTTGGAAACTAGATTTCGTGCACTTTCCAACCCAATTGGAATCACCTTCAAATTCGTCCGGAGCGTTGAGTTGTGGACGAAACAATCTGATGCTGCAGCAGAATCCGAGTCAAACTACAAGTCCAAAGGTGTTACATCACCTCCACTTGGGCCCATGAGCCTTGTACGACCTAGGGTTAGTTTTAGGCTGCCTTGGGACGTCCTCCCACCTCCTTGGCCGCCACCCCTTGCTCCTATATAAGTAGATCCATCTAGTAGCTTTTTCCTTGGGATTTGTTTAGTTAAAAGTTAGCGAACGCAACTTCGTGTACTTCGTTTGTGTCCAACGACCAGACCAAGACCGCTTACGGATCCCCACCATTATCAATACCTCATATATATTTGCAATATTCAGATTGCTTTATCATATTCTTGCTTGTTCTTCGATTGCTTGCAGGAATAGACCTTCGTGGTCAGGCTGACCGTGCTTCCGGCATCGTCAGTAACCTCAGGAGATTGGTTTAGCGATTGCTAAGGCGCAACGTCGTGCACGTTTGTAGTCGGATCGTCAAAGTCGTCTCCACCAAATCGATAGTTATCATCTCATCGAAAGATCGGGACACCCTCGCCTCTATCAAGTGGTATCAGTTTTCAGGTTGCTCGGTGAGAATTTCCAGTTTTCCTGGATTAGATTTATTTTCTTACCTATTGTCCAAGAAAAAGCCACAAAAAAGAGTTAGATCTATTCATCCTTGGTCCAAGCCAGTCTGAGCCTTTGCAATTTTCTTTTAATTGCTTGCATAGTTGAATTATCGGTTGCATCATCGTGTCGAGTTGCTGGTCTTAGTGTCTAGTTCCTTTAGAGTTTCGAGTTCTGTTCACATTAGTCACGCAGCCGCTGCATCATTATCCCATCCGCTGTCCACCATCCAATCCACCAGTTTCCACCACGTGCTACGCACTGTTTATTGTCATAATCATAGTTGAGGTCACTCACATCTTCGCCTGATCGAATCTGCATCTTATCTAGTTTGTCTTGAAAAGAGGGAGAAAAAGAAGATAAAGAAAAAAAAAGAGAGAAAAAGGAAAGAAAAAAGAAAAAAGAGGAAGAAGAAAAAGAAAAAAAAAGCGTGAGAAAAAAAAGAGAGAAAAAAAATTGGATCTATCTAGAATCAATCTCGTACCTGAATTCGGATTGGAATCTGTTTTGTGCACTGTTCAGTAAAACAGCTTGGCTATTGTTTCACATCATTATCTTTACTGCCGTTGTGATCTTCACTTATATCTTGCTGTCCAGAGCTACTTTGTATCCTTCATTGATGCTGGTTGTGCTACGACGTGACCTCATTAGTGTTCTAGGCTCGCGTCTCTAGTTCGGTCTAGCCTAGGACCAGCACAGTACCGTCGTTGAGCGTTTATTCAACATTGCATCTTTGAATTGATTATTGCTAATCTTTTGCTACCATATATAGCCAACCCAGCTCCACATATTTCTACACCGTGTATACGTACGCTCCCCTGGCAATCGCTTTACTCAATATTCGGAGTTACTTGACACCGCTGGTTGCCGATCACCGCCTGCTGCATGGTAAGAACGTGTAAGACATTGATATTTGCTTTACTGTGAGCGTTTTACCACCACATCCTAGTAGTTATAGGAACATTATTTTTGGGTTTTGTTTCTTGTTCTACTAATCATGACAGGATCCAGAGTCAATTCATGGGCTTCGTCGATCGCGGGAGACGTGCCACCACCTTTGCAAATACCACAACCGTCACGAGAGGTGCACAAATATCCAAATGCACATGATCAGGTTAATGTATCTATACCACCATTTAATGGCCGTTTTAAACCTGCTTTATATATTGAATGGGAGTTCGACATAAAAAATATATTTGCTTCCCATAATTTCGATGAACATAAAAAGGTTAAGGTTGCGGTTGGTTCTTTTACTGGTTATGCTTTGGTTTGGTGGAGTGAATATTGTCGGTTACACCCTGATTATATACCTACTACTTGGGATGATTTGAAACTTGCCATGCGACATACTTTCGTCCCTGCTTATTATACTCGTGACATGATTAAGAAGTTGCAACACTTAAAACAAGGTAGTGAAACTGTAACAAAATATTATGATGATTTACAAACTACCTTGTTGCATTCCTCTTTAGAAGAAAGTGAAGATGATTTTATGGATAGATTTTGGCGAGGATTAAACCGTGATATTCAAGAGATACTAATTCATGAAGAGTGTTATCCTATGGACCATTTGTTTCATCTTGCTTGCAAAGCTGAACAGGAAATAAAACGACGTGTTGGCCACGAGGAGAACAAGCGCACGGTGCACATTCCAAGAGTTGATATGATTGTTCCTTCAACTACTAGGCATACTATGACAACCACATCCGTTGTTGTCAGGACTACATCACCTCCACCATGTGACACATCGCCCCCGAGAGTGGCTACATCATCTGAGTTGATCATAAGAGGTAATGACAAAGATACTGATCTTCCATCTCTACATGAGAATGATGAATGCCTTGTCAATTTGAATGCACCATCTGATGAGCTACCCACTACTTTGATCACACCACCTATTTTAGAGGACTACGTTGATAATTTGACTTTGCCATGTGATCAAACAACTGAAATACCAACAATTTTGAGTGCACCCATTGAATTAACTATTGATGCAAAAGAATCAATGTTTAATCATTTTGATATGACCTCTAATCTTGGTGATGATTCTGTGTTGAATGACTTATTGCATGTTTGCTTATTTAAGCATGTTGTAGCATGTAAATTTGATGCAAGTAAGGTTTATTCACCAATGTTGGGATGGTTTAATGATGAACACTGTCAATCTTTTGAAATGAATAAGAGCTTCACTTATATGTGCAAACTGAGTTGCAATATTCTCATGCCTTCTACTTCTTGTGCTAATTTTTTGGCTTTAGATTTTATGAACTATGCAAGTTACTCATCTATTCATGTGTCATATATGCAAAAATCAAGGGAAGTAAAAATGGATGACATATACATATACAACATCTACACCTTGTCTCTTTTGTTAGCCACATTTCAGATTAAGCAACGCCGAGGACGGCTTTATTTTCAAGAAGGGGAGGATGATGAGGACATGACTACCTTGTATATGACCAAAAATATTGCATATATGCATATTTGTCAGGTGATTTCTAGTGCAAACTATTCAATAATCTATTTATGTTATCCAGAACAAAAATACTTCACACACTTTTGTGTTTTGTCTAATTGCAGGTGTATGGGACATTTGTACAATCCACATATGAAGATAAGGAAGAAAGAGATGTTTATTTGCTGTCCAAAAAGTTCTCTCACGTCACTTTTGGCCCAAAAGAAGATAGAGTCCAGGTCTCTCACGTTCTGGATTCAGATTCGGACTGCACAGACATACCTGACTCAAAACGCACACAAGTTTTCATACGGACTCCGAATTGGGTGATTCTTTTTTTGTTGGAAACTAGATTTCGTGCACTTTCCAACCTAATTGGAATCACCTTCAAATTCGTCCGGAGTGTTGAGTTGTGGACGAAACAATCTGATGCTGCAGCAGAATGCGAGTGAAACTACAAGTCCAAAGGTGTTACATCACCTCCACTTGGGCCCATTGGCCTTGTACGACCTAGATTTAGTTTTAGGCTGCCTTGGGACGTCCTCCCACCTCCTTGGCCGCCACCCCTTGCTCCTATATAAGTAGATCCATCTAGTAGCTTTTCCTTGGGATTTGTTTAGTTAAAAGTTAGCCATTGCAACTTCGTGTACTTCGTTTGTGTCCAACGACCAGACCAAGACCGCTTACGGATCCCCACCTTTATCAATACTTCATATATACTCGCAATATTCAGATTGCTTTTATCATATTCTTGCTTGTTCTTCGATTGCTTGCAGGAATAGACCTTCGTGGTCAGGTTGATTGTGCTCCGGCGTGGTCAATAACCTCTCGGAGTTGGTTTAGCGATTGCTAAGGCGCAACGTCGTGCACGTTTGTAGTCGGATCGTCAAAGTCGTCTCCACCAAATCGATAGTTATCATCTCATCGAAAGATCGGGACACCCCGCCTCTATCAGTCAAAGAAGATGACGAGCAAACAATGGCATACTTTTTGAATGGCATCAACCACCCAATACGAAAGATTGCCAATTTTCAACCCTACTCCAACCTCCTCGAGCTAGTTCACCAAGCGACCAAGGCGGAATGACAAGTACAAGAAGACTTCAAGTACACCAAATATTCATCCAAGACCTATGGCTCATACACTCAAGCTACGCCTACTATGACTTCGAACCTCCTACTTCGACACCTCCTACTTTGACTGTTGTGCCAATCTTGAAGGAGACTTGGACCATATGCTCAACTCGTATAGTGCCAGAATCGCTTAGCCATTAGACTTTATATGGGTGCGGGTGCTTCATCTTGACCAATTGTAGCTTGGAGCATAGTTCTTCACTTGCCAAGTTGTGACAACTACCTCCATCGATGATGACCTTGATGGACCTTCCATTGATGCCGGCCTTTGTGTAGAAGATGTGTCATCTTTGGTCTTCTTCTTGTTGATGTTGAAGACTCAAGACTTTGGAGACAACGAGAACGGGGCTCGAATCCTCATCACAAAAGACTTGATCATCTCCATCCTCGTTCATGCGCCGGTGCATGGCCACTTGCTCAAGGGATTCCATCTCCTCTTCACTCATGGAGTCATATGTTCCATCGTCGTTGAGGATCATGGTACGCTTGTTTGTGCATTGGTAGGACTTGTGGCCTCGGCCGCCGCAAGTAAAACACTTGAAGGAGCTTGTCTTGACGGTCTCATCGATTGGTGTAGATGATGAAGCACGTGGCTTGTAGTTGCTTGTAGTAGTAGGAGGAGGACTTGACCTTGTCAAAGCTTTCTTGTAACTTGACTTGTCGTCGTTGCTTGTAGATGGCTTGGTTGAGGTAGAAGTTGGAGGAGTCGTTAAAGCTTGGTTGTTGGAGAAGCCGTAGGTCTTGGATGAGTACTTGGCGTGCTTGAAGTCATCTTGCACTTGACGTTCAGCTTTGGTAGCTTGATGCACGAGCTCAATGAGGTTGGAGTAGGGTTGGAAGTCGGCGATCTTCTTAATGGGATGATTGAGGCCATTCAAGAAGCATGCCATAGTTTGCTCATCATCTTTCGTGACATTGGCTCGAATCATGGCTATCTCCATTTCCTTGTAGTATTCTTCAACACTCTTTGTTCCTTGCTTGAGGAGTTGGAGCTTCTTGAAGAGATCACGATTGTAGTAGGTGGGCACAAAACATGCTCGCATGACATCTTTCATTTGAGCCCAAGTGGTGATTGAAGGTTCACCTCTTACTTCTTGGCGCTCAAGGACTTGTTCCCACCATATGAGCACATAGTCTTGGAACTCAAGTGATGCCATAGCGATCTTCTTCTCTTCCTCATAGTTGTGTAAACGAAAGATTTTGTCGACCTTCAATGCCCATGATAGGTACTCTTCGGGATCATTGCTTCCGTTGAACTTGGGCATTGTGAATTTTAGCTTGCCGTAGCGTTGCTCTTCATTGTGTTGTTGGCGAGGGTGATGATGACTCCCTTGACGTGGAGTATAATCAACCTCATGGTGCTCTTGGCGTGGAGGAAGTCCATGATCAACTTGCTCTTGGCATGGAGGAAGTCCATGATCAACTTGCGCTTGTTGAACTTGAGGTTGTGGAGGAGCTTGTCGAGCTTGTGGAGGACCTTGAGGAACTTGATGTTGCACTCGCGGTTGGTAGTTCCGCTCTTGGATTTCTTCGCGGAGTGCTTCCTCTTGATTGCGCTGATTTCGAGTCGGCAATGGCTCGACTTGATTCTTGAAGGGCACGTTGCGCCTCAAGAGCTTGTGCTTCACGTTGTTGTTGTTGAAGACGTTGGGCCTCGGCGTCTTGTTCCTCTTGATGTAGACGCGCTCGTTCTTCCTCTTGGCGACGTTGACATTGTCGTTCTTGAGCTTGTACAAAAGCGACTTGGTGTGGTTGAGGACGAAGTACTTGCTCGTTGACTTCCTCTTGCGAACGCTTATCGTGTAGAGGATTGCGAGATGCATGACGGTCTTGACGCACGGCTCGTCGAAGAGTGTTCGATGTCGGTGTACTTGAGACAAAGAAGGTGTCGTCGGAGTGTTGACTTGAGCGGCTCCGTCTTGAGTATGAAGAAGTAGAAGGAGGGCGGTTCACCAACAAGGCGCGGATCTCGTCCATCCTTGCATCATTCTCTTGCTTGTGAGCGTCGAGCTTGTTGTCGAAGTAGTCCTTTGTACGTTGCTCGGAGAGTCGCAAGTCGGTGGCGAGATTGTCGATGCGGTCGGTCATTGCTTGTTGCTCTTGATGCAATGCTCGTTGTGCACCGAAGAGGTGGCTCTTGGTGATGAATGATGACATGTCATCGTCTTGCTCGATGAAGAGTGGGTTGGTAGAAGTACTTGGCCTATCCATCATTCCAAGAAAAATTTTGAGTGGTAGAAGGAGAAGAACTTATACCAAATGTACCTTGACCGATGTTGACGATGAATCAAGTTCACCAAAATGCGGACAATGAAATAGCACTATTGGTACCAATTCTTGTCGGTACTCACAACTACACAAGTTGATGAGGACATGACTACCTTGGATATGACCAAAAATATTGCATATATGCATATTTGTCAGGTGATTTCTAGTGCAAACTATTCAATAATCTATTTATGTTATCCAGAACAAAAATACTTCACACACTTTTGTGTTTTGTCTAATTGCAGGTGTATGGGACATTTGTACAATCCACATATGAAGATAAGGAAGAAAGAGATGTTTATTTGCTGTCCAAAAAGTTCTCTCACGTCACTTTTGGCCCAAGAGAAGATAGAGTCCAAGTCTCTCACGTTCTGGATTCAGATTCGGACTGCACAGACACACCTGACTCAAAACGCACACAAGTTTTTCATACGGACTCCGAATTGGGTGATTCTTTTTTTGTTGGAAACTAGATTTCGTGCACTTTCCAACCCAATTGGAATCACCTTCAAATTCGTCCGGAGCGTTGAGTTGTGGACGAAACAATCTGATGCTGCAGCAGAATCCGAGTCAAACTACAAGTCCAAAGGTGTTACATCACCTCCACTTGGGCCCATTGGCCTTGTACGACCTAGATATAGTTTTAGGCTGCCTTGGGACGTCCTCCCACCTCCTTGGCCGTCACCCCTTGCTCCTATATAAGTAGATCCATCTAGTAGCTTTTCCTTGGGATTTGTTTAGTTAAAAGTTAGCCATTGCAACTTCGTGTACTTCGTTTGTGTCCGACGACCAGACCAAGACCGCTTACGGATCCCCACCTTTATCAATACTTCATACATATTCGCAATATTCAGATTGCTTTTATCATATTCTTGCTCGTTCTTCGATTGCTTGCAGGAATAGACCTTCGTGGTCAGGTTGATCGTGCTCCGGCGTGGTCAATAACCTCAGGAGATTGGTTTAGCGATTGCTAAGGCGCAACGTCGTGCACGTTTGTAGTCGGATCATCAAAGTCGTCTCCACCAAATCGGTAGTTATCATCTCATCGAAAGATCGGGACACCCCGCCTCTATCAAGTGGTATTAGTTTTCAGGTTGCTCTGTGAGAATTTCCAGTTTTTCCTAGATTAGATTTATTTTCTTACCTATTGTCCAAGAAAAATCCACAAAACAAAAGTTAGATCTTTTCATCCTTTGTCCTAGCCAGACTGAGCCTTTGCAATTTTCTTTTCATTGTTTGCATTATTGAATTATCGGTTGCATCGCCGTGTCGAGTTGCTGGTCTTAGTGTCTAGTTCCTCTAGAGTTTGAGTTCTGTTCACATTAGTCACGCAGCCGCTGCATCATTATCCCATCCGCTGTCCACCATCCCATCCACCAATTTCCACCATGTGCTACGCATTGTTTATTGTCATAATCATAGTTGAGGTCACTCACATCTTCGCCTGATCGAATCTGCATCTTATCTAGTTTGTCTTGGAAAAAGGGAGAAAAAGAAGATAAAGAAAAAAAAGAGAGAGAAAAAAAAGAAAAAGAGGGAGAAGAAAAAGAAAAAAAAGGCGTATACCATTGTTACACCCACAGCCCCTACTGCTACATATACGGGACCAATTACTAGAGCTCGCGCATGCCAATTAAATTATCAGGTACTTTCGTTTCTTGGTAATGATTCTAATGTTCATGAGAATATGATGCTGCCTAAATTGGATACATTTGTTTTGCTTACAAATGAAGGGCCTAGCTTGGAGAAGGATGAACATTGGAGCAAGAACAAGCATGGAGATGATGGCATGCGCAAGGGGAACAAGAACGAAGTTACAAGTGATGATTTCAGGACTTTGAAGCCACCATAATGGGCGCATGAAGCCTTGGACGAAATATACAAGATGCCACTTCATAAATTTCGTCCCGAGGTTATTATAGGTGCTGCGTCACCTTATTATTGGGCCAGGCCCATGTAATTTCGAAATACATAAGTATAGGCTATTTTTAGAGTCCGTATGTGTGGGAAAACAAGAGATAGGATTGATTTCGGACCCCTCCACCAAGGGCCACGAAATTCCCCCCCTCTTCCTCCATATATACAGCCCTTAGGGCATCGTTTAGACTTTGGGTTTTGTTTAGATTAAAAGTTCGCCATAGCTGCAACTTCGTGTACTTCGTTTGTGTCCAACGACCAGACCAAGACCGCTTACGGATCCCCACCATTATCAATACCTCATATATATTTGCAATATTCAGATTGCTTTATCATATTCTTGCTCGTTCTTCGATTGCTTGCAGGAATAGACCTTCGTGGTCAGGCTGACCGTGCTTCCGGCATCGTCAGTAACCTCAGGAGATTGGTTTAGCGATTGCTAAGGCACAACGTCGTGCACGTTTATAGTCGGATCGTCAAAGTCGTCTCCACCAAATCGATAGTTATCATCTCATCGAAAGATTGGGACCCTCGCCTCTATCACAAGTAAAAGCTTATGGTGGAGCTTGGTTAGGATGGTGGCACAAAATTTGATGCAATTGTAAGTGAGCTTCAATAATGTTGGAAAAGATTCACAAATTTGCAAATGCAACAAGTAGACCAAGCAGTAGTGGGACACGGAAACACACACGCAAATAGATAAGTGGGATTGTGCAAAACAAAAATGAGCCAAAATGTGGAAACCACGAAAATGCCCTTGTTGCACAATACACGAGAGACGCTAGCACGATTGCACAGTAGGCGGATACGTAACTTGTGCACGACCTACTAGGCAAAAATGCAACGACCTCTATCCCAAGTATGCTATATGTATGGTATTTCGGTGATATGATCCAAGATGATCGGATATGACAATCTTATTGTAGTATGATGCTATGGTTCTTGCTTATAAGTTCTTTGCTTATCTTTCCCTCTTTGCTTCAAAGCTTGTGTGGCTCTTTCACTTTTGAGCTCTTTTCTCATGCCAAACTTCACGAAGCAGGATAGCAATTATGTATGTGATGACAACTTTGTGACACAAAAAATGATGCCAACATATGCACCACTATGGTATGTATTCTATGGAGTATGAACACTAATGTGCACAAGTCACGTTGCTGGCAATACTCAAAGGCTAGTCTCGATGGGTAAGCTACGCGAAAGTAAGGCCATGTGGTTATCAATGCAATTGCAAGGTATGACAATGATGTCGTCGAGGTTACCGTCCTTGGCGATGATGAGTCCTTTGCAAAGATGAGCGGTGGTGATGTTGATGTCGAACCGTACCTATATAGCCGAAACACAATAGGACACGGCAACCATAACTCAAAATCTCAAAGACCAAAATGTGTCAAAATCGTCATAGGAGGTAGTTGATGAGGACATGACTATCTTGGATATGACCAAAAATATTGCATATATGCATATTTGTCAGGTGATTTCTAGTGCAAACTATTCAATAATCTATTTATGTTATCCAGAACAAAAATACTTCACACACTTTTGTGTTTTGTCTAATTGCAGGTGTATGGGACATTTGTACAATCCACATATGAAGATAAGGAAGAAAGAGATGTTTATTTGCTGTCCAAAAAGTTCTCTCACGTCACTTTTGGCCCAAGAGAAGATAGAGTCCAAGTCTCTCACGTTTTGGATTCAGATTCGGACTGCACAGACATACCTGACTCAAAACGCACATAAGTTTTTCATACGGACTCCGAATTGGGTGATTCTTTTTTTGTTGGAAACTAGATTTCGTGCACTTTCCAACCCAATTGGAATCACCTTCAAATTCGTCCGGAGTGTTGAGTTGTGGACGAAACAATCTGATGCTGCAGCAGAATCCGAGTCAAACTACAAGTCCAAAGGTGTTACATCACCTCCACTTGGGCCCATTGGCCTTGTACGACCTAGATTTAGTTTTACGCTGCCTTGGGACGTCCTCCCACCTCCTTGGCCACCACCCCTTGCTCCTATATAAGCAGATCCATCTAGTAGCTTTTCCTGGGGATTTGTTTAGTTAAAAGTTAGCCATTGCAACTTCGTGTACTTCGTTTGTGTCCAACGACCAGACCAAGACCGCTTATGGATCCCCACCTTTATCAATACTTCATATATACTCGCAATATTCAGATTGCTTTTATCATATTCTTGCTTGTTCTTCGATTGCTTGCAGGAATAGACCTTCGTGGTCAGGTTGATTGTGCTCCAGCGTGGTCAATAACCTTTCGGAGTTGGTTTAGCGATTGCTAAGGCGCAACGTCGTGCACATTTGTAGTCGGATCGTCAAAGTCATCTTCACCAAATCGATAGTTATCATCTCATCGAAAGATCGGGACACCCCCGCCTCTATCAAGTGGTATCAGTTTTCAGGTTGCTCGGTGAGATTTTACAGTTTTTCATAGTTTAGATCGCATCTGTCATTCATACCTACAGTCCATGAAAAAGCCACAAAAAAAAGTTAGATCTGTTCATCCTTTATCCAAGCCAGTCTGAGCCTTTGCAATTTTCTATTCATTGCTTGCATAGTTGAATTATCGGTTGCATCGTCGTGTCAGTTGCTGGTCTTAGTGTCTAGTTCCTTTAGAGTTTCGAGTTCTGTTCACATTAGTCACGCCGCCGCTGCATCATTATCCCTTCCGCCGTCCACCATCCCATCTATTGATTTCCACCACGTGCTACGCACTCTTCATTGTCATAATCATAGTTGAGGTCATTCACATCTTCGCCTGATCCAATCTGCATCTTATCTAGTTTGTCTTGAAAAGAGGGAGAAAAAAAGAGAGAGAAAAAAAAGAGAGAAAAAAGAAAAGAAAAAAAAGAAAAAGAGAGAGAAGAAAAAGAAAAAAAAAGCGTGAGAAAAAAAAGGAGATTAGAAAAAAAAATCGGATCTATCTAGAATCAATCTCGTACCTGAATTCGGATTGGAATCTGTTTTGCGCACTGTTCAGTAAAACAGGTGTATCTTCCTCATACGAAGTCCGTTTTGGCTCCGTGAGTACTCAAATTGAAGCTAGCGACGAGCCACATCTAAATAGTTGCAGAAGCTAGTTCAATATTTGACACCTCAAAATCGGCTTCTAAATAGGTCTTTTTGCCCTCTGAAGTTTGTGAACACAGCTTGTTCCAATTTTTCAGGCCAGTTTTAGAATTCTTTGACTCATCATATCAACTCGGAATTGAGTGATTCTTTTTGCATTGGAAAGCTTGAGTTAGTAGCATTCTTTGAAAGAATTTATCAGAAAATTGTCTCAAACTTTTCAAGAGGAAAGTTGGAGAGAGAGTTGTTGTATATCCTGCTTGGCAGTTGTTTTTCATCATTATCTTCACTGCCGTTGTGATCTTCACTTATATCTTGCTGTCAAGAGCTACTTAGTATCCTTCATTGATGCTAGTTGTGCTACGCCGTGACCTCATTAGTGTTCTAGGCTCGCGTCTCTAGTCTGGTCTAGCCTAGGACCAGCACAGTACCGTCGTTGAGCGTTTATTCAACATTGCATCTTTGAATTGATTATTGCTAATCTTTTGCTACCATATATAGCCAACCCAGCTTCACATATTTCTACACCGTGTATACGTACGCTCCCCTGGCAATCGCTTTACTCAATATTCGGAGTTACTTGACACCGCTGGTTGCCGATCACCGCCTGCTGCATGGTAAGAACTTGTAAGACATTGATATTTGCTTTACTGTGAGCGTTTTACCACCACATCCTAGTAGTTATAGGAACATTATTTTTGGGTTTTGTTTCTTGTTCTACTAATCATGATAGGATCCAGAGTCAATTCATGGGCTTTGTCGATCGCGGGAGACGTGCCGCCACCTTTGCAAATACCACAACCGTCACGATAGGTGCACAAACATCCAAATGCACATGATCAGGTTAATGTATCTATACCACCATTTAATGGCCGTTTTAAACCTGCTTTATATATTGAATGGGAGTTCGACATAAAAAATATATTTGCTTCCCATAATTTTGATGAACATAAAAAGGTTAAGGTTGCGGTTGGTTCTTTCACTGGTTATGCTTTGGTTTGGTGGAGTGAATATTGTCGATTACACCCTGATTATATACCTACTACTTGGGATGATTTGAAACTTGCCATGCGACATACTTTCGTCCCTGCTTATTATACTCGTGACATGATTAAGAAGTTGCAACACTTAAAACAAGGTAGTGAAACTGTAACAAAATATTATGATGATTTACAAACTACCTTGTTGCATTCCTCTTTAGAAGAAAGTGAAGATGATTTTATGGATAGATTTTGGGGAGGATTAAACCGTGATATTCAAGAGATACTAATTCATGAAGAGTGTTATCCTATGGACCATTTGTTTCATCTTGCTTGCAAAGCTGAACAGGAAATAAAACGACGTGTTGGCCACGAGGAGAACAAGCGCACAGTGCACATTCTAAGAGTTGATGTGAGTGTTCCTTCAACTACTAGGCATACTATGACAACCTCATCCGTTGTTGTCAGGACTACATCACCTCCACCATGTGACACATCGCCCCCGAGAGTGGCTACATCATCTGAGTTGATCATAAGAGGTAATGACAAAGGTACTGATCTTCCATCTCTACATGAGAATGATGAATGCCTTGTCAATTTGAATGCACCATCTGATGAGCTACCCACTACTTTGATCACACCACCTATTTTAGAGGACTACGTTGATAATTTGACTTTGCCATGTGATCAAACAACTGAAATACCAACAATTTTGAGTGCACCCATTGAATTAACTATTGATGCAAAAGAACCAATGTTTAATCATTTTGATATGACCTCTAATCTTGGTGATGATTCTGTGTTGAATGACTTATTGCATGTTTGCTTATTTAAGCATGTTGTAGCATGTAAATTTGATGCAAGTAAGGTTTATTCACCGATGTTGGGATGGTTTAATGATGAACATTGTCAATCTTTTGAAATGAATAAGAGCTTCACTTATATGTGCAAACTGAGTTGCAATATTTTCATGCCTTCTACTTCTTGTGCTAATTTTTTGGCTTTAGATTTTATGAACTATGCAAGTTACTCATCTATTCATGTGTCATATATGCAAAAATCAAGGGAAGTAAAAATGGATGACATATACATATACAGCATGTACACCTTGTCTCTTTTGTTAGCCACATTTCAGATTAAGCAACGCCGAGGACGGCTTTATTTTCAAGAAGGGGAGGATGATGAGGACATGACTACCTTGGATATGACCAAAAATATTGCATATATGCATATTTGTCAGGTGATTTCTAGTGCAAACTATTCAATAATCTATTTATGTTATCCAGAACAAAAATACTTCACACACTTTTGTGTTTTGTCTAATTGCAGGTGTATGGGACATTTGTACAATCCACATATGAAGATAAGGAAGAAAGAGATGTTTATTTGCTGTCCAAAAAGTTCTCTCACGTCACTTTTGGCCCAAGAGAAGATAGAGTCCAAGTCTCTCACGTTCTGGATTCAGATTCGGACTGCACAGACATACCTGACTCAAAACGCACACAAGTTTTTCATACGGACTCCGAATTGGGTGATTCTTTTTTTGTTGGAAACTAGATTTCGTGCACTTTCCAACCCAATTGGAATCACCTTCCAATTCGTCCGGAGCGTTGAGTTGTGGACGAAACAATCTGATGCTGCAGCAGAATCCGAGTCAAACAACAAGTCCAAAGGTGTTGCATCACCTCCACTTGGGCCCATTGGCCTTGTACGACCTAGGGTTCGTTTTAGGCTGCCTTGGGACGTCCTCCCACCTCCTTGGCCGCCACCCCTTGCTCCTATATAAGTAGATCCATCTAGTAGCTTTTCCTGGGGATTTGTTTAGTTAAAAGTTAGCCATTGCAACTTCGTGTACTTCGTTTGTGTCCAACGACCAGACCAAGACCGCTTACGGATCCCCACCTTTATCAATACTTCATATATACTCGCAATATTCAGATTGCTTTTATCATATTCTTGCTTGTTCTTCGATTGCTTGCAGGAATAGACCTTCGTGGTCAGGTTGATTGTGCTCCAGCGTGGTCAATAACCTTTCGGAGTTGGTTTAGCGATTGCTAAGGCGCAACGTCGTGCACGTTTGTAGTCGGATCGTCAAAGTCATCTTCACCAAATCGATAGTTATCATCTCATCGAAAGATCGGGACACCCCCGCCTCTATCAAGTGGTATCAGTTTTCAGGTTGCTCGGTGAGAATTTCCAGTTTTCCTAGATTAGATTTATTTTCTTACCTATTGTCCAAGAAAAATCCACAAAAAAGAGTTAGATCTATTCATCCTTGGTCCAAGCCAGTCTGAGCCTTTGCAATTTTCTTTTCATTGCTTGCATAGTTGAATTATCGGTTGCATCGTCGTGTCGAGTTGCTGGTCTTAGTGTCTAGTTCCTTTAGAGTTTCGAGTTCTGTTCACATTAGTCACGCAGCCGCTGCATCATTATCCCATCCGCTGTCCACCATCCCATCCACCAATTTCGACCATGTGTTACGCACTGTTTATTGTCATAATCATAGTTGAGGTCACTCACATCTTCGCCTGATCGAATCTGCATCTTATCTAGTTTGTCTTGGAAAGAGGGAGAAAAAGAAGATAGAGAAAAAAAGAGAGAAAAAAGGAAAGAAAAAAAAGAAAAAGAGAGAGAAGAAAAAGAAAAAAAAGTGTGAGGAAAAAAAAAGAGAAGAAAAAAAACAAAAAAATCGGCACAAACTTTTTCAGAGGAAAGTTGGAGACAAAGTTGTTGATATATCCTGCTTGGCTGTTGTTTCACCTCATTATCTTTACTGCCGTTGTGATCTTCACTTATATCTTGCTGTCCAGAGCTACTTAGTATCCTTCATTGATGCTAGTTGTGCTACGACGTGACCTCATTAGTGTTCTAGGCTCGCGTCTCTAGTCCGGTCTAGCCTAGGACCAGCACAGTACCGTCGTTGAGCGTTTATTCAACATTGCATCTTTGAATTGATTATTGCTAATCTTTTGCTACCATATATAGCCAACCCAGCTCCACATATTTCTACACCGTGTATACGTACGCTCCCCTGGCAATCGCTTTACTCAATATTCGGAGTTACTTGACACCGCTGGTTGCCGATCACCGCCTGCTGCATGGTAAGAACTTGTAAGACATTGATATTTGCTTTATTGTGAGCGTTTTACCACCACATCCTAGTAGTTATAGGAACATTATTTTTGGGTTTTGTTTCTTGTTCTACTAATCATGACAGGATCCAGAGTCAATTCATGGGCTTTGTCGATCGCGGGAGACGTGCCACCACCTTTGCAAATAACACAACCGTCACGAGAGGTGCACAAACATCCAAATGCACATGATCAGGTTAATGTATCTATACCACCATTTAATGGCCGTTTTAAACCTGCTTTATATATTGAATGGGAGTTTGACATAAAAAATATATTTGCTTCCCATAATTTCGATGAACATAAAAAGATTAAGGTTGCGGTTGGTTCTTTCACTGGTTATGCTTTGGTTTGGTGGAGTGAATATTGTCGGTTACACCCTGATTATATACCTACTACTTGGGATGATTTGAAACTTGCCATGCGACATACTTTCGTCCCTGCTTATTATACTCGTGACATGATTAAGAAGTTGCAACACTTAAAACAAGGTAGTGAAACTGTAACAAAATATTATGATGATTTACAAACTACCTTGTTGCATTCCTCTTTAGAAGAAAGTGAAGATGATTTTATGGATAGATTTTGGGGAGGATTAAACCGTGATATTCAAGAGATACTAATTCATGAAGAGTGTTATCCTATGGACCATTTGTTTCATCTTGCTTGCAAAGCTGAACAGGAAATAAAACGGCGTGTTGGCCATGAGGAGAACAAGCGCACGGTGCACATTCCAAGAGTTGATATGATTGTTCCTTCAACTACTAGGCATACTATGACAACCACATCCGTTGTTGTCTGGACTACATCACCTCCACCATGTGACACATCGCCCCCGAGAGTGGCTACATCATCTGAGTTGATCATAAGAGGTAATGACAAAGGTACTGATCTTCCATCTCTACATGAGAATGATGAATGCCTTGTCAATTTGAATGCACCAATCATACCACCTATTTTAGAGGACTACGTTGATAATTTGACTTTGCCATGTGATCAAACAACTGAAATACCAACAATTTTGAGTGCACCCATTGAATTTACTATTGATGCAAAAGAACCAATATTTAATCATTTTGATATGACCTCTAATCTTGGTGATGATTCTGTGTTGAATGACTTATTGCATGTTTGCTTATTTAAGCATGTTGTAGCATGTAAATTTGATGCAAGTAAGGTTTATTCACCAATGTTGGGATGGTTTAATGATGAACATTGTCAATCTTTTGAAATGAATAAGAGCTTCACTTATATGTGCAAACTGAGTTGCAATATTTTCATGCCTTCTACTTCTTGTGCTAATTTTTTGGCTTTAGATTTTATGAACTATGCAAGTTACTCATCTATTCATGTGTCATATCTGCAAAAATCAAGGGAAGTAAAAATGGATGACATATACATATACAACATGTACACCTTGTCTTTTTTGTTAGCCACATTTCAGATTAAGCAACGCCGAGGACGGCTTTATTTTCAAGAGGAGGAGGATGATGAGGACATGACTACCTTGGATATGACCAAAAATATTGCATATATGCATATTTGTCAGGTGATTTCTAGTGCAAACTATTCAATAATCTATTTATGTTATCCAGAACAAAAATACTTCACACACTTTTGTGTTTTGTCTAATTGCAGGTGTATGGGACATTTGTACAATCCACATATGAAGATAAGGAAGAAAGAGATGTTTATTTGCTGTCCAAAAAGTTCTCTCACGTCACTTTTGGCCCAAGAGAAGATAGAGTCCAAGTCTCTCACGTTCTGGATTCAGATTCGGACTGCACAGACATACCTGACTCAAAACGCACACAAGTTTTTCATACGGACTCCGAATTGGGTGATTCTTTTTTTGTTGGAAACTAGATTTCGTGCACTTTCCAACCCAATTGGAATCACCTTCAAATTCGTCCGGAGCGTTGAGTTGTGGACGAAACAATCTGATGCTGCAGCATAATCCGAGTCAAACTACAAGTCCAAAGGTGTTACATCACCTCCACTTGGGCCCATTGGCCTTGTACGACCTAGATTTAGTTTTAGGCTGCCTTGGGACGTCCTCCCACCTCCTTGGCCACCACCCCTTGCTCCTATATAAGCAGATCCATCTAGTAGCTTTTCCTGGTGATTTGTTTAGTTAAAAGTTAGCCATTGCAACTTCGTGTACTTCGTTTGTGTCCAACGACCAGACCAAGACCGCTTACGGATCCCCACCTTTATCAATACTTCATATATACTCGCAATATTCAGATTGCTTTTATCATATTCTTGCTTGTTCTTCGATTGCTTGCAGGAATAGACCTTCGTGGTCTGGTTGATTGTGCTCCGGCGTGGTCAATAACCTTTCGGAGTTGGTTTAGCGATTGCTAAGGCGCAACGTCGTGCACGTTTGTAGTCGGATCGTCAAAGTCATCTTCACCAAATCGATAGTTATCATCTCATCGAAAGATCGGGACACCCCCGCCTCTATCAGTAGTGGTGAGCGGTGGTTGTGCTTGCGGAAAGCGGAGGTGGTATGCGGAAGTATGCGTGGGCACCGGAGCAAAATATGGCGAAACTAGGCGGAAAAGGGCGCGGGGGATGGAGTTGCTGCTGCCAGGGGGCGGATGTTCGGGCCAGTGGCCGGATGTCCGGGACACCGGATGTCTGGGGACTCTGGCGGATGTCCGGGCGCCTGGATCGAGGATGAACGCGATGAACTCCACGAGAAAAAGGGCAACTCCGGGGCAAAATTCGGACGAATTTGTGGATGGAAATTGTGGAGAAGATGGGGAAAAGCTAGATCCACTCAATGCATAGATCCGTGGATCAAATCCAACAAAACTTCATCACACCAACAAATCACAAAAAAACTAGGGGCTATTTTTGGTGGGGATTTTCAGATTAGGACGAAAACAACAAAATCAAGCTAGAAAACACGGGGTAGGGGCTCCAAAAACATGATCAACCTGGCTCTTGATACCAAGATGATGTAGGGCGGAACCCTATGGGGCCGATCTTTCACGTTTGAAGAGGATCCCTACGAGGAACACGAAGAACGCGCGGAAGAAAATGAGGGAAATCACGAGCGAACACAAGAGAAATCACTCAACCGACACGAATATGATCGCACAAGTGCTAGATCATCGAGGCACAAAGTAACACGAGAACCAAAGCCAACAACGAATGATACAAGGGTAACCGTTCTTCTCCGTGAGGAGGTCTTGATTGTCTTCTTCGGATGGAGGTCTTGAATCTGGGTGGATCTTCTCCGAAGAGGTGTGGTCCCTCACGAGGAGTAGATCCGTACGGATGATCAATGCTCTATCTCAAATCAGCTAAACCAATGCTAACCCTAGAACGTAGGTGGAGGGGGAGTCTATATAGTCCACGGGGCGAAGGGGTACATGGGCCACGGCCCGGAAGCGCTGCACGCAGGCAGTAGGGGACCGGATGTCCAGGCATCAGGCCGGATGTCCGGGCGCTCGCGAGGGGCCGGATGTCTGGGCTGTCGGGCCGGATGTCCGGGCTGGTGGAGTTGGCCTTGCTGCTCTCTGGATGGACAGGGCCGGATGTCCGGGTGGAGGGGCCGGATGTCCGGGGCTTTGGGAGGTGCCGGATGTCCGGGGTGACGGCCGGATGTCCGGGCTGTCGGGACAGCCTTCTGTGCTCCCTAGACGGCGTGTCCGGATGTCCGGGCTGGCTGCCGGATTTCCGGGGCAGAGGGCCTGATGTCCGGGCTGGACGCCGGATGTCCGGGCCCTGTAGCTTCTGCTGCAGTCTCCTGGCTGTGGGGAAGATCTCCAGGGGCCGGATGTCCGGGCCCATAGCCGGATGTCCGGTGCCTGGAAGCTGTTCTCGCCGTCTTCCATTGGTTCTCTTCTTCCCTGGACTTGGGGTCTTAACCATTTTCATGTGCATCCTCAGGAGGGCCCTCTTGGTACCTAATCATGCACAACATTCCAGACTTAGGTAGTAGCCATGTCTCGAGAGGATCATATGAGATATCACTAAGGAGAGAAGTCACCTTGGTCTCGAGAGCCCTAGCTCGTGCTCTTGTCATGGGTCCTCTTGGTGCTTGGTGAGACGATGGTAGATCAATGGGGATGACCGAAGGATGCTCCACATCATCTCCCCTCTCTTGGGAAAGATCCGACCTCGGATCGAAATCCTCATCACCATGGTACAGGGAAAGATCGTTGACGTTGAAGATGCCGCTCACGTTGTACTTGTCGCGTGGGAGATTGATCTTGTAAGCATTGTTATTGTAGCGTGCTAGCACCTTGAAGGGTCCATCGGCTCGAGGTAGAAGTTTGGACTTGCATTTGTTGGGGAAGCGGTCCTTGTGAAGGTGTAGCCACACGAGATCTCCAATGTTGAATATCATGGGTTGCTTGTTGACGTTGAGCTTGGTCGCGAGTCGTTGTACTTGGCACTCAATGGTGTGCCTTGTATCCTCATGCATCTTTTTGATGTAGCTTGCGCGTGCACTCGCATCCATGTTGGTGCGCTCTTGTAGTGGTAGAGGTAGAATGTCCAATGGGGACAACGGGTTGAAGCCGTAGATGACCTCGAAGGGGGACTTGCTGGTCGTTGAATGTCTTGCACGTTTGTAGGCGTACTCGGCGATGGGTAGACACTCCTCCCACTCCTTGATGTTCTTCTTGATCAACATGCAAAGTAGAGTGGAGAATGTACGGTTCGTCACCTTCATTTGACCGTCGGTTTGAGGATGGTATGCGGATGAGAAGAAAAGCTTGATTCTGAGCTTGGCATATAGCGTCTTCCAAAAGTAACTCAAGAACTTGACGTCGCGGTCGGAGATGATTGTCTTTGGTACTCCATGGAGTCGCAAAATTTCCCTACAAAAGAGGTTGGCAACATGTGAAGCATCTTCTATCTTGTTGCAAGGAATGAAATGTGTCAACTTAGAAAGTCGGTCCACAACAACAAATACGGAATCCTTGCCATTTTGAGTTCTAGGCAAACCAAGTACAAAATCCATGCTAATGTCTTCCCAAGGTTGATAAGGAATACGAAGAGTGATGAGGACATGACTACCTTGGATACAACCAAAAATATTGCATACATGCATATTTGTCAGGTGATTTCTAATGCAAACTATTCAATAATCTATTTATGTTATCCAAAACAAAAAATACTTCACACACTTTTGTGTTTTGTCTAATTGCAGGTGTATGGGACATTTGTACAATTCACATATGAAGATAAGGGAGAAAGAGATGTTTACTTGCTGTTCAAAAAGTTCTCTCACGTCACTTTTGGGCCAAGAGAAGATAGAGTCCAAGTCTCTCACGTTCTGGATTCAAATTCGGACTGCACAGACATACCTGACTCAAAACACCAACAACTTTTTCATACAGAATCCGAATTGGGTGATTCTTTTTTCGTTGGAATCTAGATTTTGTGCTCTTTCCATCCCAATTGGATTCATCTTCAAATACGTCTGGAGCGTTGAGATATCAACGAAACAATCAGACACTGTAGCAGAATCCGAGTCAAACAACAAGTCCAAGGGTGTTGCATCACCTTCACTTGGGCCCATGAGCCTTGTACGACCTAGGGTTGGTTTTAGGATGCCTTGGGACGTTCTCCCACCTCCTTGGCCGCCACCCCTTCCTCCTATATAAATAGATCCATCTAGTAGCTTTTTCCTTGGGATTTGTTTAGTTAAAAGTTAGCCAACGCAACTTCGTGTACTTCGTTTGTGTCCAACGACCAGACCAAGACCACTTTCGGATCCCCGCCTTTATCAATACTTCATACATATTCACAATATTCAGATTGCTTTTATCATATTCTTGGTCGTTCTTCGGTTGCTTACAGGAATAGACCTTCGTGGTCAGGTTGATCATGCACCGGCGTGGTCAATAACCTCAGGAGATTGGTTTAGCGATTTCTAAGGCGCAACGTCGTGCATGTTTGTAGTCGGATCATCAAAGTCGTCTCCACCAAATCGATAGTTATCATCTCATCGAAAGATCGGGACACCCCACCTCTATCAAGTGGTATCAGTTTTCAGGTTGCTCGGTCAGAATTTCCAGTTTTCCCTAGATTAGATTTATTTTCTTACCTATTGTCCAAGAAAAAGCCACAAAAAAAATTTATCTATTCATTCTTTGTCCAAGCTAGTCTGAGCCTTTGCAATTTTCTTTTCATTGTTTGCATTATTGAATTATCGGTTGCATCGTCATGTCGAGTTGCTAGTCTTAGTGTCTAGTACGTTTAGAGTTTCGAGTTCTGCTCACATTAGTCACGCCGCCGCTGCATCGTTATCCCTTCCGCTGTCCACCACCCATCCATCAATTTCCACCGCGTGCTACCCATCATTCGTTGTCATAATCATAGTTGAGATCGTCACTCTTCACTTGATTCAATCTACATCTTATCTAGTTTGTTTTTGAAAGAGTGAGAGAGAAAAAGACAGAGAAAAAAAAGAGAAAAAAAGGAAAGAAAAAAAAGAGAAAGAAAAAGAAAAAAAGTGTGGAAAAAAACAAAGAGAAAAAAAAACATAAATGGGATCTATCTAGACTCAATCTCATAGTTGAATTCGGATTGGAATCTGTTTTGTGTACTGTTTAGTAAAACAGGCATAACTTCCTCATACGAAGTCCGTTTTGGCTCCACAAGTACTGATACGGAGCATCCCACGTTCATCTCCATGTACACCTTCATAGCACATCAAGCCCCAAGTGGACCTATCGGACTTAAGGTGAACCCGCTCTGATGAGGACATCAATACAATTGTTACACCCACAGCCCCTGCTGCTATACATACTGGACCAATTACTAGAGCTCTTGCACGCCAACTAAATTACCAGGTACTTTCGTTTCTTGGTAATGATTCTAATGTTCATGAGAATATGATGCTGCCTAAATTGGATACGTTTGTTTTGCTTACAAATGAAGGGCCTAGCTTGGAGAAGGATGAACATTGGAGCAGGAACAAGCATGGAGATGATGGCATGCGCAAGGGGAACAAGAACGGACTTACAAGTGATGATTTCAGGACTTTGAAGCCACCATAATGGGTGCATGAAGCCTTGGACGAAATATACAAGATGCCACTTCATAAATTTCGTCCCGAGGCTATTTTAGGTGCTGCGTCACCTTATTATTGGGCCAGGCCCATGTAATTTCGAAATACATAAGTATAGGCTATTTTTAGAGTCCGAATGTGTGGGGAAACAAGAGATAGGGTTGATTTCGGACCCCTCCACCAAGGGCCACGAAATTCCCCCCTCTTCCTCCATATATACAGCCCTTAGGGCATCGTTTAGACTTTGGGTTTTGTTTAGATTAAAAGTTCGCCATAGCTGCAACTTCGCGTACTTCGTTTGTGTTCAACGACCAGACAAAGGCGTCACAGAACCCCACCTTGATCAATAAAGCTTTCATCTTATATTCGCAATATCCAGATTGCAATCTTAGTTTCTTGCTTGTTCTTCGTTTGCTCGCAGGAAACAGACCCTCGTGGTCAGGTTGATCGTGCTCCGGCGTGGTCAATAACCTCTCGGAGTTGGTTTAGCGATTGCTAAGGCGCGACGTCCTCGCACGTTCGTTGTCGGATCGTCAAAGTCGACTTCCACCAAAGTGAAATCCACCATCTCATCGAAAGACGGGACACCTCCGCCTCTATCAAGTGGTATCAGATTTCCAGGTTGCTCGGTGAGATTTTACAGTTTTTCGTAGTTTAGATCGAGTCTGTTCTTGATACCTACAGTCCACGAAAAAGCCACAAAAAAAATTAGGGTTAGTTCATCATATCCGAACCAATCTGAGCCTTTGCATAATCTTTTTAGGGTTTTGCTTTGTTGAATTTGCGGTTGCATCGTCGTGTCTAGTTGCTGGTCTTAGAGTCTAGTCTTTTAGAGTTTCGAGTTCTGGTCATAAGTTGTCACGCCGCCGCCGCACCATCATCATCGCCCCTGCCATCTACCACCACCGCTTATCCGCCACCGCTTCGAATCCGTATCCATATA
>NW_025228118.1:182959-205979 GCF_018294505.1 Triticum aestivum
TATACCACCACCATATATCCACCAGCACCACCACCAGCAGGTCGACCTCAGGTATATATCTAGGGTTGGTGGTGGATATATGGTGGTGGTATATGGCAGCGGTGGTGGTAGCGGTGGTAGTATATGGATATGGATCGGTGGTGGTATATGGACACGGATTGGTGGTGGTATATGGATACGGATTCGAAGCGGTGGCGGATAAGCGGTGGTGGTAGATGGCAGGGGCGATGATGATGGTGCGGCGGCGGTGTGACAACTTATGACCAGAACTCGAAACTCTAAAAGACTAGACTCTAAGACCAGCAACTAGACACGACGATGCAACCGCAAATTCAACAAAGCAAAACCCTAAAAAGATTATGCAAAGGCTCAGATTGGTTCGGATATGATGAACTAACCCTAATTTTTTTTGTGGCTTTTTCGTGGACTGTAGGTATCAAGAACAGACTCGATCTAAACTACGAAAAACTGTAAAATCTCACCGAGCAACCTGGAAATCTGATACCACTTGATAGAGGCGGAGGTGTCCCGTCTTTCGATGAGATGATGGATTTCACTTTGGTGGAAGTCGACTTTGACGATCCGACTACGAACATGCGAGGACGTCGCGCCTTAGCAATCGCTAAACCAACTCTGAGAGGTTATTGACCACGCCGGAGCACGATCAACCTGACCACGAGGGTCTGTTTCCTGCGAGCAAACGAAGAACAAGCAAGAAACTAAGATTGCAATCTGGATATTGCGAATATAAGATGAAAGCTTTATTGATCAAGGTGGGGTTCTGTGACGCCTTTGTCTGGTCGTTGAACACAAACGAAGTACGCGAAGTTGCAGCTATGGCGAAATTTTAATCTAAACAAAACCCAAAGTCTAAACGATGCCCTAAGGGCTGTATATATGGAGGAAGAGGGGGGAATTTCGTGGCCCTTGGTGGAGGGGTCCGAAATCAACCCTATCTCTTGTTTCCCCACACATTCGGACTCTAAAAATAGCCTATACTTATGTATTTCGAAAATACATGGGCCTGGCCCAATAATAAGGTGACGCAGCACCTAAAATAGCCTCGGGACGAAATTTATGAAGTGGCATCTTGTATATTTCGTCCAAGGCTTCATGCACCCATTATGGTGGCTTCAAAGTCCTGAAATCATCACTTGTAACTCCGTTCTTGTTCCCCTTGCGCATGCCATCATCTCCATGCTTGTTCTTGCTCCAATGTTCATCCTTCTCCAAGCTAGGCCCTTCATTTGTAAGCAAAACAAATGTATCCAATTTAGGCAGCATCATATTCTCATGAACATTAGAATCATTACCAAGAAACGAAAGTACCTGGTAATTTAGTTGGCGTGCACGAGCTCTAGTAATTGGTCCAGTATGTATAGCAGCAGGGGCTGTGGGTGTAACAATTGTATTGATGTCCTCATCACATGCAATAAGTCATTCAACACAGAATCATCACCAAGATTAGAGGTCATATCAAAATGATTAAACATTGGTTCTTTTGCATCAATAGTTAATTCAATGGGTGCACTCAAAATTGTTGGTATTTCAGTTGTTTGATCACATGGCAAAGTCAAATTATCAACGTAGTCCTCTAAAATAGGTGGTGTGATCAAAGTAGTGGGTAGCTCATCAGATGGTGCATTCAAATTGACAAGGCATTCATCATTCTCATGTAGAGATGGAAGATCAGTACCTTTGTCATTACCTCTTATGATCAACTCAGATGATGTAGCCACTCTCGGGGGCGATGTGTCACATGGTGGAGGTGATGTAGTCCTGACAGCAACGGATGTGGTTGTCATAGTATGCCTAGTAGTTGAAGGAACAATCATATCAACTCTTGGAATGTGCACCGTGCGCTTGTTCTCCTCGTGGCCAACACGTCGTTTTATTTCCTGTTCAGCTTTGCAAGCAAGATGAAACAAATGGTCCATAGGATAACACTCTTCATGAATTAGTATCTCTTGAATATCACGGTTTAATCCTCCCCAAAATCTATCCATAAAATCATCTTCACTTTCTTCTAAAGAGGAATGCAACAAGGTAGTTTGTAAATCATCATAATATTTTGTTACAGTTTCACTACCTTGTTTTAAGTGTTGCAACTTCTTAATCATGTCACAAGTATAATAAGCAGGGACGAAAGTATGTCGCATGGCAAGTTTCAAATCATCCCAAGTAGTAGGTATATAATCAGGGTGTAACCGACAATATTCACTCCACCAAACCAAAGCATAACCAATGAAAGAACCAACCGCAACCTTAACCTTTTTATGTTCATTGAAATTATGGGAAGCAAATATATTTTTTATGTCGAACTCCCATTCAATATATAAAGCAGGTTTAAAACGGCCATTAAATGGTGGTATAGATACATTAACCTGATCATGTGCATTTGGATGTTTGTGCACCTCTCGTGACGGTTGTGGTATTTGCAAAGGTGGTGGCACGTCTCCCGCGATCGACAAAGCCCATGAATTGACTCTGGATCCTGTCATGATTAGTAGAACAAGAAACAAAACCCAAAAATAATGTTCCTATAACTACTAGGATGTGGTGGTAAAACGCTCACAGTAAAGCAAATATCAACGTCTTACAAGTTCTTACCATGCAGCAGGCGGTGATCGGCAACCAGCGGTGTCAAGTAACTCCGAATATTGAGTAAAGCGATTGCCAGGGGAGCGTACGTATACACGGTGTAGAAATATGTGGAGCTGGGTTGGCTATATATGGTAGCAAAAGATTAGCAATAATCAATTCAAAGATGCAATGTTGAATAAACGCTCAACGACGGTACTGTGGTGGTCCTAGGCTAGACCGGACTAGAGACGCGAGCCTAGAACACTAATGAGGTCACGGCGTAGCACAACTAGCATCAATGAAGGATACTAAGTAGCTCTTGACAGCAAGATATAAGTGAAGATCACAACGACAGTGAAGATAATGATGAAAAACAACTGCCAAGCAGGATATACAACAACTCTCTCTCCAACTTTCCTCTTGAAAAGTTTGAGACAATTTTCTGATAAATTCTTTCAAAGAATGCTACTAACTCAAGCTTTCCAATGCAAAAAGAATCACTCAATTCTGAGTTGATATGAGGAGTCAAAGAATTCTAAAACTGGCCTGAAAAATTGGAACAAGTTGTGTTCACGAACTTCGGAGGGCAAAAAGACCTATTTAGAAGCCGATTTTGAGGTGTCAAATATTGAACTAGCTTCTGCAACTATTTAGATGCAGCTCGTCGCTATCTTCAATTTGAGTACTCACGGAGCCAAAACTGACTTCGTATGAGGAAGATACGCATGTTTTACTGAACAGTGCGCAAAACAGATTCCAATCCGAATTTAGGTACGAGATTGATTCTAGATAGATCCAAATTTTTTTTCTTCTCTTTTTTTTTTCTCACGCCTTTTTTTCTTTTTCTTATCCCTCTTTTTCTTTTTTTTCTTTCCTTTTTTCTCTCTTTTTTTTCTTTATCTTCTTTTTCTCCCTCTTTCCAAGACAAACTAGATAAGATGCAGATTGAATCAAGTGAAGATGTGAACGATCTCAACTATTATTATGACAATGAATGGTGGGTAGTACGTGGTGGAAATTGATGGATGGGTGGTGGACAGCGGAAGAGATAATGATGCAGTGGTGGCGTGACTAATGTGAACAGAACTCGAAACTCTAAACGAATTAGACACTAAGACCAGCAACTGACACGACGATGCAACCGATAATTCAACTATGCAAGCAATGAATAGAAAATTGCAAAGGCTCAGACTGGCTTGGATAAAGGATGAACAGATCTAACGTTTTTTTTGTGGCTTTTTCTTCGACAATAGGTAAGAAAATAAATCTAATCTAAGAAAAACTGGAAATTCTCACCGAGCAACTTGAAAACTGATACCACTTGATAGAGGCGGGGTGTCCCGATCTTTCGATGAGATGATAACTATCGATTTGGTGGAGACGACTTTGACGATCCGACTACAAACGTGCACGACGTTGCGCCTTAGCAATCGCTAAACCAACTCCGAGAGGTTACTGACGATGCTGGAAGCACGGTCAGCCTGACCACGAAGGTCTATTCCTGCAAGCAATCGAAGAACGAGCAAGAATATGATAAAGCAATCTGAATATTGCGAATATATATGAAGTATTGATAATGGTGGGGATCCGTAAGCGGTCTTGGTCTGGTCGTTGGACACAAACGAATTACACGAAGTTGCAATGGCTAACTTTTAACTAAACAAATCCCAAGGAAAAGCTACTAGATGGATCTACTTATATAGGAGCAAGGGGTGGCGGCCAAGGAGGTGGGAGGACGTCCCAAGGCAGCCTAAAACTAAATCTAGGTCGTACAAGGCCAATGGGCCCAAGTGGAGGTGATGTAACACCTTTGGACTTGTAGTTTGACTCGGATTCTGCTGCAGCATCAGATAGTTTCGTCCACAACTCAACGCTCCGGACGAATTTGAAGGTGATTCCAATTGGGTTGGAAAGTGCACGAAATCTAGTTTCCAACAAAAAAAGAATCACCCAATTCGGAGTCCGTATGAAAAACTTGTGTGCGTTTTGAGTCAGGTGTGTCTGTGCAGTCCGAATCTGAATCCAGAACGTGAGAGACTTGGACTCTATCTTCTCTTGGGCCAAAAGTGACGTGAGAGAACTTTTTGGACAGCAAATAAACATCTCTTTCTTCCTTATCTTCATATGTGGATTGTACAAATGTCCCATACACCTGCAATTAGACAAAACACAAAAGTGTGTGAAGTATTTTTGTTCTGGATAACATAAATAGATTATTGAATAGTTTGCACTAGAAATCACCTGACAAATATGCATATATGCAATATTTTTGGTCATATCCAAGGTAGTCATGTCCTCATCATCCTCCCCTTCTTGAAAATAAAGCCGTCCTCGGCGTTGCTTAATCTGAAATGTGGCTTTGTCATTACCTCTTATGATCAACTCAGATGATGTAGCCACTCTCGGGGGCGATGTGTCACATGGTGGAGGTGATGTAGTCCTGACAACAACGGATGTGGTTGTCATAGTATGCCTAGTAGTTGAAGGAACAATCATATCAACTCTTGGAATGTGCACCGTGCGCTTGTTCTCCTCGTGGCCAACACGTCGTTTTATTTCCTGTTCAGCTTTGCAAGCAAGATGAAACAAATGGTCCATAGGATAACACTTTTCATGAATTAGTATCTCTTGAATATCACGGTTTAATCCTCCCCAAAATCTATCCATAAAATCATCTTCACTTTCTTCTAAAGAGGAATGCAACAAGGTAGTTTGTAAATCATCATAATATTTTGTTACAGTTTCACTACCTTGTTTTAAGTGTTGCAACTTCTTAATCATGTCACGAGTATAATAAGCAGGGACGAAAGTATGTCACATGGCAAGTTTCAAATCATCCCAAGTAGTAGGTATATAATCAGGGTGTAACCGACAATATTCACTCCACCAAACCAAAGCATAACCAGTGAAAGAACCAACCGCAACCTTAACCTTTTTATGTTCATCGAAATTATGGGAAGCAAATATATTTTTTATGTCGAACTCCCATTCAATATATAAAGCAGGTTTAAAACGGCCATTACATGGTGGTATAGATACATTAACCTGATCATGTGCATTTGGATGTTTGTGCACCTCTCGTGACGGTTGTGGTATTTGCAAAGGTGGTGGCACGTCTCCCGCGATCGACAAAGCCCATGAATTGACTCTGGATCCTGTCATGATTAGTAGAACAAGAAACAAAACCCAAAAATAATGTTCCTATAACTACTAGGATGTGGTGGTAAAACGCTCACAGTAAAGCAAATATCAATGTCTTACAAGTTCTTACCATGCAGCAGGCGGTGATCGGCAACCAGCGGTGTCAAGTAACTCCGAATATTGAGTAAAGCGATTGCCAGGGGAGCGTACGTATACACGGTGTAGAAATATGTGGAGCTGGGTTGGCTATATATGGTAGCAAAAGATTAGCAATAATCAATTCAAAGATGCAATGTTGAATAAACGCTCAACGACGGTACTGTGATGGTCCTAGGCTAGACCGGACTAGAGACGCGAGCCTAGAACACTAATGAGGTCACGGCGTAGCACAACTAGCATCAATGAAGGATACTAAGTAGCTCTTGACAGCAAGATATAAGTGAAGATCACAACGGCAGTGAAGATAATGATGAAAAACAACTGCCCAGCAGGATATACAACAACTCTCTCTCCAACTTTCCTCTTGAAAAGTTTGAGACAATTTTCTGATAAATTCTTTCAAAGAATGCTACTAACTCAAGCTTTCCAATGCAAAAAGAATCACTCAATTCCGAGTTGATATGAGGAGTCAAAGAATTCTAAAACTGGCTTGAAAAATTGGAACAAGTTGTGTTCACGAACTTCAGAGGGCAAAAAGACCTATTTAGAAGCCGATTTTGAGGTGTCAAATATTGAACTAGCTTCTGCAACTATTTAGATGCGGCTCGTCGCTATCTTCAATTTGAGTACTCACTGAGCCAAAACTGACTTCGTATGAGGAAGATACACCTGTTTTACTGAACAGTGCGCAAAACAGATTCCAATCCGAATTCAGGTACGAGATTGATTCTAGATAGATCCAAAAAAAAATTCTTCTCTTTTTTTTCTCACGCCTTTTTTTTCTTTTTCTTCTCCCTCTTTTTCTTTTTTTTTTCTTTCCTTTTTTCTCTCTTTTTTTCTTTATCTTCTTTTTCTCCCTCTTTCCAAGACAAACTAGATAAGATGCAGATTCGATCAGGCGAAGATGTGAGTGACCTCAACTATGATTATGACAATAAACAGTGCGTAGCACGTGGTGGAAATTGGTGGATGGGATGGTGGACAGCGGATGGGATAATGATGCATCGGCTGCGTGACTAATGTGAACAGAACTCGAAACTCTAAAGGAACTAGACACTAAGACCAGCAACTCGACACGGCGATGCAACCGATAATTCAATAATGCAAACAATGAAAAGAAAATTGCAAAGGCTCAGTCTGGCTAGCACAAAGGATGAATAGATCTAACTTTTGTTTTGTGGCTTTTTCTTGGACAATAGGTAAGAAAATAAATCTAATCTAGGAAAAACTGGAAATTCTCACCGAGCAACCTGAAAACTGATACCACTTGATAGAGGCGAGGGTGTCCCGATCTTTCGATGAGATGATAACTATCGATTTGGTGGAGACGACTTTGATGATCCGACTACAAACGTGCACGACGTTGCGCCTGAGCAATCGCTAAACCAACTCCGAGAGGTTATTGACCACGCTGGAGCACGATCAACCTGACCACGAAGGTCTATTCCTGCAAGCAATCGAAGAACGAGCAAGAATATGATAAAGCAATCTGAATATTGCGAATATATATGAAGTATTGATAATGGTGGGGATCCATAAGCGGTTTTGGTCTGGTCGTTGGACACAAACGAAGTACACGAAGTTGCAATGGCTAACTTTTAACTAAACAAATCCCAAGGAAAAGCTACTAGATGGATCTACTTATATAGGAGCAAGGGGTGGTGGCCAAGGAGGTGGGAGGACGTCCCAAGGCAGCCTAAAACTAAATCTAGGTCATACAAGGCCAATGGGCCCAAGTGGAGGTGATGTAACACCTTTGGACTTGTAGTTTGACTCGGATTCTGCTGCAACATCAGATTGTTTCGTCCACAACTCAACGCTCCGGACGAATTTGAAGGTGATTCCAATTGGTTGGAAAGTGCATGAAATCTAGTTTCCAACGAAAAAAGAATCACCCAATTTGGAGTCCGTATGAAAAACTTGTGTGCATTTTGAGTCAGGTATGTCTGTGCAGTCCGAATCTAAATCCAGAACGTGAGAGACTTGGACTCTATCTTCTCTTGGGCCAAAAGTGACGTGAGAGAACTTTTTGGACAGCAAATAAACATCTCTTTCTTCCTTATCTTCATATGTGGATTGTACAAATGTCCCATACACCTACAATTAGACAAAACACAAAAGTGTGTGAAGTATTTTTGTTCTGGATAACACACATAGATTATTGAATAGTTTGCACTAGAAATCACCTGACAAATATGCATATATGCAATATTTTTGGTCATATCCAAGGTAGTCATGTCCTCATCACTTGGGAGGATATATCTATGGACTTTGTTTTATAGGTTTACCTCAAACAAAGAAGGGGAGGGATGGCATATTTGTTGTCGTGGATAGATTCTCGAAAATGGCACACTTTATACCATGTCATAAAAGCGATGATGCTGTTAATGTTGCTGATTTGTTCTTTCGTGAAATTATTCGCTTGCATGGTGTGCCAAATACTATTGTTTCAGATCGTGATACTAAATTTCTTAGCCACTTTTGGAGATGTTTATGGGCTAAGTTGGGGACTAAACTGCTTTTTAGTACTACTTGTCACCCCCAAACTGATGGACAAACTGAAGTAGTCAATAGAACGTTGTCTACTATGCTTAGGGCTGTTTTGAAGAATAATAAGAAAATGTGGGAGGAATGCTTGCCTCATATCGAATTTTCTTATAATCGTTCATTGCATTCTACTACTAAGATGTGCCCTTTTGAAGTTGTGTATGGTTTCCTACCTCGTGCACCTATTGATTTGTTGCCTCTTCCATCTTCGGAGAAGGTTAATTTTGATGCTAAACAACGTGCTGAATTGATTTTAAAAATGCATGAGTTAACTAAGGAAAACATTGAGCGTATGAATGCTGAATATAATCTTGCTGGAGATAAGGGTAGAAAACATGTTTTGTTTGCACCTGGAGATCTTGTTTGGTTACATTTGCGTAAGGATAGATTTCCTGATTTGCGCAAATCAAAGCTAATGCCACGTGCTGATGGTCCCTTTAAGGTGTTAGAGAAAATAAATGATAATGCATATAAACTTGAGCTGCCTGCAGATTTTGGGGTTAGTCCCACTTTAACATTGCAGATTTGAAGCCTTATTTGGGTGAGGAAGATGAGTTTCCGTCGAGGACGACTTCATTTCAAGAAGGGGAGGATGATGAGGACATCAATACCATTGTTACACCCACAGCCCCTACTACTACATATACGGGACCAATTACTAGAGCTCGCGCACGCCAATTAAATTATCAGGTACTTTCGTTTCTTGGTAATGATTCTAATGTTCATGAGAATATGATGCTGCCTAAATTGGATACATTTGTTTTGCTTACAAATGAAGGGCCTAGCTTGGAGAAGGATGAACATTGGAGCAAGAACAAGCATGGAGATGATGCCATGCGCAAGGGGAACAAAAACGGAGTTACAAGTGATGATTTCAGGACTTTGAAGCCACCATAATGGGTGCATGAAGCCTTGGACGAAATATACAAGATGCCACTTCATAAATTTTGTCCCGAGGCTATTATAGGTGCTGCATCACCTTTTTATTGGGCCAGGCCCATGTAATTTCGAAATACATAAGTATAGGCTATTTTTAGAGTGCATATGTGTGGGGAAACAAGAGATAGGGTTGATTTCGGACCCCTCCACCAAGGGCCACGAAATTTCCCCTCTCTTCCTCCATATATACAGCCCTTAGGGCACCGTTTAGACTTTGGGTTTTGTTTAGATTAAAAGTTCGCCATAGCTGCAACTTCGCGTACTTCGTTTGTGTTCAACGACCAGACAAAGGCGTCACAAAACCCCACCTTGATCAATAAAGCTTTCATCTTATATTCGCAATATCCAGATTGCAATCTCAGTTTTTTGCTTGTTCTTCGTTTGCTCGCAGGAAACAGACCCTCGTGGTCAGCTTGATCGTGCTCCGGCGTGGTCAATAACCTCTCGGAGTTGGTTTAGCGATTGCTAAGGCGCGACGTCCTCGCACGTTTGTAGTCGGATCGTCAAAGTCGACTGCCACCAAAGCGATATCCATCATCTCATCGAAAGACAGGACACCTTTGCCTCAATCAAATATCCATAGGACTTGGCTACTACCTCACCACGGAACGTTGTGCATCTTCAGGTACGAGGACGACCGCCCCCAAGCAGCTAAGGAGCTTCCCGGAGGCCAAGGAGAAGGACCCCAAGGCCACAAGGAAGATGATGGAACCCAACAGGAGCTGGACAGGAAGTCCCACGCGACCCCGTGCGCACGGGCCCCCGAGACCCCGTGCGCACGGACTACTCAGGGAGCTGGCGCTGGAGCACCCCGTGCGCACGGGCCTGTACCGTGCCCACGGGACCCCCGTGCGCATGGGCCCAACTCACCCCGTGCGCATGGGCCCTACAAGATGGACGGCGGTGAGCTGTTGTTTGGGCCTCCTCTTCATCCACTTCGTCCCCATACCTATATATTCCGTACCTAGGCCATTTGTTAGGGTAAGCAAAGTAGTTGATACACATTTGTGAGCTTTGCTCCATGGATCCACTCCACTAGGAGATCAAGACCTCCTCTTGGAGTGACCAAACATCAAGACCTCCTTCTTGGGGAAGGATCCCAATCATAGGATCATCAAGCCCTCATCTCCTTCATAGGATTTGGGATGAACTCTACCATGTACCTTATTTCCCTTTGTTGTTCATGTACCTTGTGGATCTTATGTGTTTGATTGTCTAGTGGATGTGTGATTTGACTTGTTCTTCAGTGCTCCTCTTGTTTTCCCTCCTTTGTTCATCTTGTTCTTGGGGATTCCACCTCCAATTCGTGAGAGATCTTCTCTATAGGGTTCCACCCTACATCATATGGTATCATGAGCCATGGTTTCTCACGAAATTGGAGCCCCCCTCTTTGTTTTCTAGCTTGATTTTGTTGTTCTCGTCCTAAATCTGAAAATTCCCCACCAAAAATAGCCCCAAATTTTTTTGTGATTTGTTGGTTTAGTGTGACTTTGTTGGACTTGATCCATGAATTTGGTGTTTAGCAAGTAGATCCACCCCTCTACCATCTTCCCCTACCTTCCATCCCTCGAATTTGACCTCACTTTGGATTTTCCCCACGGATCCGGAGTTGTTCATCCGCTCCTCGAGGACCCCATGCACACGGGCCAGCCAGACCCCGTGTGCACGGCCCTTCCAGTGTGTTCCTTCGACCTCCCTTCATCCTCCATACCACACCCTACCCCCACCTCAACCCTAGCCACGAGATCCATCAATTTGGAGCCCAAATCGCCAAGCAATCAGCCAATCCCGCACTTCCCAGGTGACCCCGTGCCCTCGGTGCATGTATCGTGCGCACGGGACCCCGTGCCCACGGGCCCTAGACCCCGTGCGCACGGCCCCCCTACAACAGTCGCGTGCAGTTCACCATTTCGGCCATAACTTCCACATCCGGAGTCTGATTTTCGCGTTCTTTAGCTCGTTGAGTAGCTATTGACATCCACCATCCACCTAGATAGGTTCCCACACCATTTGACTCCACCAAAATTTCGGCATTTTGGCAAGATTGCCTAGGCCCTCCACCATATCATCCGCAAAACCACCATAGTCTTCCGCAACCTAACCCGTTTCGCTCCATATAACATTTTTGGTTGTTTAAGTGGTGACTTGAGTCTCCTAAGGTGTTTCGGCTACTTAGGGACGTTTGCTTCTTCACAAACCACCACTACTTCCACATTGCCATTTCCACTTCCACCATTTGACATTTGTCATTTGAGATTTTGAGTTTGCGTTTTTTTTACCGTTTCCTAAGGTGTTTCGGCTAGTTAGTAACGGGTCTACATCATCTTGGTATCTACATCAAGAACACCGGTACTCATCATCGCAAAGGACGGTAACCTCGACGACACCATTGTATATTCCCCTTGCAATTGCATTGTTAACCCCTAGCCCATTTTGCGTTACTTGCCTATCGACACTAGCCATTTGAGTATTGCCGGCAACGTTACTTGTGCACATTAGTGATCCACCATTCCATTGCATACATCCCATATCATATTGGTATCATATCATCCTTTGTGTCACAATATCGTTCCCGCATATACACAATAGCTATCTTGGTTTGTGCATTGTGCAAAAGTGGCCATTGAAAAAAAAAGAAAGAGAGAAAAAGCTTTTAAGCAAAAAGAGAGCAAAGAGCTCGTGAGCAAGTGCCATAGCATCATACCCCATTGCACATAAGATTTTCATATTCGATCATCTTGGATCATCTTGAGAGAAACACCGGGAACCATACATACATAGCATACTTGGGATATAAAGTTTATCCATTTTGCATCTTATAGGTTGTGCACAAGTGTCGTATCCGCCGATTGAGCAATCGTGCTAGCGTCTCTCTTGAGTTGTGCAACACGAGCGTTTTCCATGGACTCCACATTTTGTGCTCATTCCTTGGTTGCACGACCCCATTTATCTATCCGTGTGTGTGTTTCTGTGTACCATTTGCTACTGGTCTACTTGTTTTACTTGCGAATTTGTGAATCTTTTCCAACATTATTGACTCTTGCTAACATTTTGCATCAAATTTTTGTGCCACTATCCTCAGCGAGCTCTACCATAAGCCTTTACTTGTAGGTGTGAGTGAACAAGTCCGGTACCAATTCCACTATTCTTTTGTTTCACATTGAGTGATACAAGATACATCCTCAACTTTGGGAAAAGGTAGCTTGGTATTGTTTATCTCATTTCCTACTCACATTTGCTCGAGTATTGTGATGGATAGGCAAGGCATTTCCTCTCCGGTCTACAACAACAACGACGGCGTGAACGACTACATCACAAAAGCGTCCATCTTTGGACTACAACAAGAAATGCAAGGCGCACAATCAAGATTGCGAGAGCGCATCGAGAACCTCTCCATCGACATTCATCTCTCCGAAGCAAGGAAAAGGGACTACATCGACAACAAGCTTGCCGCACAAAAGAAAGACCAAGATGCGAGGATGGAAGAGATTAGAACCTTGATCAAGTCTTCTTCCACTTCGTCATCATCAAGACGGCGATGTTCAAGTCTTCGAAGCGCGAAAAAGATGCAAGTGCAAATCGTCCTCGTCCACATCTACATGGCGACCACCATCACGTTCGTGATCAACATCATCATGAAGGGCAAGTCACCTCCAAGCAACATGTGCACGACGATGACGAACGCCTACGAGCTCAAGCATGACAACGACATCATCATCATGAAGATACTCCACAAGCGCAAGTGCACAAGTCCCAACAAGCCCTACTTCACGCCAAGTCGAAGCTTCATAAGCACAAGAGAAGACCGCGAGACGAGCACCACCAAGACGGCGCTACGGCTACACCAACCACTTTGGCATCTTCGCCAAGTGCTATCGAGGCATCTTCGCCTTTGGACGTACGGCATCTTCGCCTACTTCCCACGAGTACGCCTATAACGACTTCATCAATTCCAAGGCGACGATCTACGAGCGAGGGCGACACTTCCATCTTCAGAAGCCCCTCAAAGACGATGGCCGAGCATGGGAAACTCCCTTCGGTCATGGAGACGAGCTACGAGGTGCCACATCATATGGACCTCCAACACCAAGACGGCGACAAGATGGTCGAGCAAGGGCCATCCCCTTCGACTACGGCGACAAGCGCGAACCTCTTCAACAACATGAAGATGGTGCCCATATTGGACTCATCCTCCGAGTCAAGCTACGAGACCGCGCATGGAGACATTTGCACCTACATCTCTTCGACACCCACATATGTCGAGATGCCACATTTGCCATGTGAGGAGAGCCACCACCACATGAGTGACATGAGTGACTCCACCATACGTGACATTGAGAGCATTTCCTATGAGAGGATGAGTGTGACCACCACTAGCCCCACACATGAGAGCATGCCACACATCCTATGTGAGGTTGAGCGCCATTTGAGTGACTCCACCAACAATATGGGTGAGTGCATCCTTGAGGGAGTGAGTGAGCCACAACACTTAGTGAGTGAGGTAGTTGACACGGCATGTGAGGCCACCATGATTTCTAATGACTTAACCTCTACTCCTAGTGTGTTTTCTTCTTTGGTGCTAGGTCCCATATATGATGACGCGTCGATTCGCGATGACTACGTCCTCCCTTTGGACACGACGATGGCCATGGCGGAACATGATGCACCCCCTACATGGTTCCATCAAGATGAAGATGACCACCATTTGGTCTTTCCCACCTCACCTACACCACTTGAGTGGAATGACAAAGGTAACAAAGGTGACGGTGATGCTCTTGTCCCACTAGCGGACTCTCTTGACAACGATTGCTCCCATGACGTTGACCCACCTATTACCATGCTTCATGCTAGTGAAACTTCTTCATGCCTTGACTTACCTATTTATGATGAATATGATGATGAGCATGTTGAGTTGCCTAGTTGTGATGCTATGCTTCATAGGATATCTTGTGAAAATTCTATTGGTCACATCATGTTTGACAATCCATTGAACTTGTCATATGCTATGAGTGAGATCTCCCATATTGCATCATTTCAATCTCAACATAGTAACTATGCATGCCCCATTAAAATAAATCCCATTTGCACTTATGGCATAGATGACGAAATGATGGTCATTGGCTTTTGTGATGATATTGCCATGCTTCCTTTACATGATTTGCGCAATTCATCTACTATGTCATGCCATGATCACATTGTTCCAAATATGCATTGTTTTGGATGTTGTCAATATTCTCCATGTGATGTTACCACTATTGCTCATGAGGAGACCCCCATAGTTTCCTCATACATATTAGGAGATCTTGATACATTTCATACTTTGCATGATTTCCATGATTGCTTGCACCATATGCATTCCATGAATAACAATGCTCTAGATATTTCCCATGATGCATTACATCCTTTGAGTCTCCATTATGCCATACATAATAACAAACCTCTCATGATGGATGACATGTTTCTATATCACGCATCTCATTTATTTGAGCATTGGCTATTCTGTGCTCACCGACACATGCATGTGCGCATCATGATGGATGATGTGTACATCTACCACGCACACACAATTTTTCCTTTGTCTTTGTTTTGTGTAGGTACCCATGAATACTTGTCAACCTCGCAATCCCACGAGTTGACAAAACGAGATCTTGAGAGCAATGACGATTTGGGATCCCGTGGACTATCCTCACCATCGGCCCCTTCGCGCAAGGACTATGCGCAACTCCTCTACTTGGCTCTCACACGGCTATGGGCCATTTACCACTTCTCACATTATGCTCATTTTACCGTGTTCACTTTGCATGCTATGCTTGCTCCTATGCCTTTACCATGCAATTGTGACCCTTGCTTGCATTTATCCATGATGCACCATTATGATATTCCTATGTGTATTTGCATGCTTGGTGGAGATCCTTGTTGCTATTGCCATGTTTATCATGTGCCCCATGCCATTCTACTCATATCTTGCCTTTATGCTTGTGATATGTCATGTGCATTATTCATGCCCACTATTTGCACACATGACATGCTTGCCATGATTCCTCCTAGTATGTTGCATCTTCGCACTACTAGCTTGCTTGACTTGATTGCTATGATTGCTTGCTATGTTGCATCACCCATGTTCCACTATTACTTGCTTTCTTGGGTTGATGACATATAAGCTCATGCCTCTCACATGATATATCTTGATCATTGTTTCTTGTGTCCATTAGTTGCCTCTTTCATATCCACTTGTATTAAGTGCAACCGAACTATGCTTATTGATCATGGAGACTTTGACACCTTACTTGTGATGCATACTTCTTCCTTGAGCCTCTTGTATTTGGTTGTTCTCGCATCATATGCCTACATACTATCAAATGCTCCCTTGTCCTTTCTTACGATGAGCATGTGATGAGGACATCAATACAATTGTTACACCCACAGCCCCTGCTGCTATATATACTGGACCAATTACTAGAGCTCGTGCACGCCAACTAAATTACCAGGTACTTTCGTTTCTTGGTAATGATTTTATTGTTCATGAGAATATGATGCTGCCTAAATTGGATACATTTGTTTTGCTTACAAATGAAGGGCCTAGCTTGGAGAAGGATGAACATTGGAGCAAGAACAAGCGTGGAGATGATGGCATGCGCAAGGGGAACAAGAACGGAGTTACAAGTGTGATTTCAAGACTTTGAAGCCACCATAATGGGTGCATGAAGCCTTGGACGAAATATACAAGATGCCACTTCATAAATTTCGTCCCGAGGCTATTTTAGGTGCTGCGTCACCTTATTATTGGGCCAGGCCCATGTAATTTCGAAATACATAAGTATAGGCTATTTTTAGAGTCCGTATGTGTGGGGAAACAAGAGATAGGGTTGATTTCGGAACCCTCCACCAAGGGCCATGAAATTCCCCCCCTCTTCCTCCATATATCCAGCCCTTAGGGCATCGTTTAGACTTTGGGTTTTGTTTAGATTAAAAGTTCGCCATAGCTGCAACTTCGCGTACTTCGTTTGTGTTCAACGACCAGACAAAGGCGTCACAGAACCCCACCTTGATCAATAAAGCTTTCATCTTATATTCGCAATATCCAGATTGCAATCTTAGTTTCTTGCTTGTTCTTCGTTTGCTCGCAGGAAACAGACCCTCGTGGTCAGGTTGATCGTGCTCCGACGTGGTCAATAACCTCTCGGAGTTGGTTTAGCGATTGCTAAGGCGCGACGTCCTCGCACGTTCGTAGTCGGATCGTCAAAGTCGACTTCCACCAAAGCGATATCCGTCATCTCATTGAAAGACGGGACACCTTTGCCTCTATCAAGTGGTATCAGATTTCCAGGTTGCTCGGTGAGATTTTGCAGTTTTTCGTAGTTTAGATCGAGTCTGTTCTTCATACCTACAGTCCACGAAAAAGCCACAAAAAATTTTTTAGGGTTAGTTCATCATATCCGAACCAATCTGAGCCTTTGCATAATCTTTTTAGGGTTTTGCTTTTTTGAATTTGCGGTTGCATCGTCGGTGATAGAGGCGAGGGTCCCGATCTTTCGATGAGATGATGGATATCGCTTTGGTGGAAGTCGACTTTGACGATCCGACTACGAACGTGCGAGGACGTCGCGCCTTAGAAATCGCTAAACCAACTCCGAGAGGTTATTGACCACGCCGGAGCACGATCAACCTGACCATGAGGGTCTGTTTCCTGCGAGCAAACGAAGAACAAGCAAGAAACTAAGATTGCAATCTGGATATTGCGAATATAAGATGAAAGCTTTATTGATCAAGGTGGGGTTCTGTGACGCCTTTGTCTGGTCGTTGAACATAAACGAAGTACGCGAAGTTGCAGCTATGGCGAACTTTTAATCTAAACAAAACCCAAAGTCTAAACGATGCCCTAAGGGCTGTATATATGGAGGAAGAGGGGGGAATTTCGTGGCCCTTGGTGGAGGGGTCCGAAATCAACCCTATCTCTTGTTTCCCCACACATACGGACTCTAAAAATAGCCTATACTTATGTATTTCGAAATTACATGGGCCTGGCCCAATAATAAGGTGGCGCAGCACCTAAAATAGCCTCGGGACGAAATTTATGAAGTGGCATCTTGTATATTTCGTCCAAGGCTTCATGCACCCATTATGGTGGCTTCAAAGTCCTGAAATCATCACTTGTAACTCCGTTCTTGTTCCCCTTGCGCATGCCATCATCTCCATGCTTGTTCTTGCTCCAATGTTCATCCTTCTCCAAGCTAGGCCCTTCATTTGTAAGCAAAACAAATGTATCCAATTTAGGCAGCATCATATTCTCATGAATATTAGAATCATTACCAAGAAACGAAAGTACCTGGTAATTTAGTTGGCGTGCACGAGCTCTAGTAATTGGTCCAGTATGTATAGCAGCAGGGGCTGTGGGTGTAACAATTGTATTGATGTCCTCATCATCCTCCCCTTCTTGAAATGAAGTCGTCCTCGACGGAAGTTCATCTTCCTCACACAAATAAGGCTTCAAATCTGCAATGTTAAAAGTGGGACTAACCCCAAAATCTGCAGGCAGCTCAAGTTTATATGCATTATCATTTATTTTCTCTAACACCTTAAAGGGACCATCAGCACGTGGCATTAACTTTGATTTGCGCAAATCAGGAAATCTATCCTTACGCAAATGTAACCAAACAAGATCTCCAGGTGCAAACACAACATGTTTTCTACCCTTATCTCCAGCAAGTTTATATTTAGCATTCATACGCTCAATGTTTTTGATGAGGACATCAATACAATTGTTACACCCACAGCCCCTGCTGCTATACATACTGGACCAATTACTAGAGCTCGTGCACGCCAACTAAATTACCAGGTACTTTCGTTTCTTGGTAATGATTCTAATGTTCATGAGAATATGATGCTGCCTAAATTGGATACATTTGTTTTGCTTACAAATGAAGGGCCTAGCTTGGAGAAGGATGAACATTGGAGCAAGAACAAGCATGGAGATGATGGCATGCGCAAGGGAAACAAGAACGGAGTTACAAGTGATGATTTCAGGACCTTGAAGCCACCATAATGGGTGCATGAAGCCTTGGACGAAATATACAAGACGCCACTTCATAAATTTCGTCCCGAGGCTATTTTAGGTGCTGCGTCACCTTATTATTGGGCCAGGCCCATGTAATTTCGAAATACATAAGTATAGGCTATTTTTAGAGTCCGTATGTGTGGGGAAACAAGAGATAGGGTTGATTTCGGACCCCTCCACCAAGGGCTACGAAATTCTCCCCCTCTTCCTCCATATATACAGCCCTTAGGGCATCGTTTAGACTTTGGGTTTTGTTTAGATTAAAAGTTCGCCATAGCTGCAACTTCGCGTACTTCGTTTGTGTTCAACGACCAGACAAAGGCGTCACAGAACCCCACCTTGATCAATAAAGCTTTCATCTTATATTCGCAATATCCAGATTGCAATCTTAGTTTCTTGCTTGTTCTTCGTTTGCTCGCAGGAAACAGACCCTCGTGGTCAGGTTGATCGTGCTCCGGCGTGGTCAATAACATCTCGGAGTTGGTTTAGCGATTGCTAAGGCGCGACGTCCTCACACGTTCGTAGTCGGATCGTCAAAGTCGACTTCCACCAAAGCGAAATCCACCATCTCATCGAAAGTGATGAGGACATCAATACAATTGTTACACCCACAGCCCCTGCTGCTATACATACTGGACCAATTACTAGAGCTCGTGCACGCCAACTAAATTACCAGGTACTTTCGTTTCTTGGTAATGATTCTAATGTTCATGAGAATATGATGCTGCCTAAATTGGATACATTTGTTTTGCTTACAAATGAAGGGCCTAGCTTGGAGAAGGATGAACATTGGAGCAAGAACAAGCATGGAGATGATGGCATGCGCAAGGGAAACAAGAGCGGAGTTACAAGTGATGATTTCAGGACTTTGAAGCCACCATAATGGGTGCATGAAGCCTTGGACGAAATATACAAGATGCCACTTCATAAATTTCGTCCCGAGGCTATTTTAGGTGCTGCGTCACCTTATTATTGGGCCAGGCCCATGTAATTTCGAAATACATAAGTATAGGCTATTTTTAGAGTCCGTATGTGTGGGGAAACAAGGGATAGGGTTGATTTCGGACCCCTCCACCAAGGGCCACGAAATTCCCCCCTCTTCCTCCATATATACAGCCCTTAGGGCATCGTTTAGACTTTGGGTTTTGTTTAGATTAAAAGTTCGCCATAGCTGCAACTTCGCGTACTTCGTTTGTGTTCAACGACCAGACAAAGGCGTCACAGAACCCCACCTTGATCAATAAAGCTTTCATCTTATATTCGCAATATCCAGATTGCAATCTCAGTTTCTTGCTTGTTCTTCATTTGCTCGCAGGAAACAGACCCTCGTGGTCAGGTTGATCGTGCTCCGGCGTGGTCAATAACCTCTCGGAGTTGGTTTAGCGATTGCTAAGGCGCGACGTCCTCGCACGTTCGTAGTCGGATCGTCAAAGTCGACTTCCACCAAAGCGAAATCCATCATCTCATCGAAAGACGGGACACCTTTGCCTCTATCAATACGTGATGTACCATCCTTTTTCGGCACTAGAATAATAGGAACAGCACAAGGACTAAGGGATTCGCGTATATAACCTTTGTCGAGAAGCTCTTGTACTTGACGCATAATCTCCTTCGTCTCCTCTGGATTGGTACGGTATGGTGCACGGTTTGGCAGTGAAGCACCGGGAATTAAGTCAATCTGATGCTCAATCCCTCGAATAGGCGGTAATCCCGGTGGCACGTCTTGTGGAAAAATGTCAGCGAACTCCTGCAAAATGTTAGTGACAGCAGGAGGCAAAGAGGAAGGCACGTCCTCGAATGAAAATAATGCCTCTTTGCACACAAAAGCATAGCAAACAGATTTGCTGAAATCTAGCTCATCAATATCAGATTTGGTGGCAAATAAACATGCACTTTTCAATTTAATTTCAGAAGCAACACTAGATGGTTTATTATTAGGCTTCATTTGTTGCTCAAATTCTTTTGCCATAATCTGATTTTCACTCTTATTCTTCTCCTGTTGTGCTTTATTAGCTCTATTAATATCATCTTTCAAAATGGAATCAGGAGTCATAGGAAGCAAAGTAATATTTTTATCCTTATGAACAAGAGTATAGTGATTGTTTCTACCATGGTGTACAGAATTTTTATCAAATTGCCATGGTCTACCAAGTAATAAGGAACATGCTTGCATAGGTACCACATCACAATCAACATAATCAGCATAGGTAGAGATACTAAAATGCACACGAACAGTACGTGTTACCTTAACCTTGCCGCTGTTGTTGAACCATTGGATGTAGTAAGGATGTGGATGTGGTCTTGTGGTGAGAGAAAGCTTCTCCACCATCTCCATGCTAGCCAAGTTGTTGCAGCTCCCTCCGTCTATTATGACGCGCACAGAACGTTCCTTCACAACTCCCTTGGTATGGAACAAATTGTGCCTCTGAGTTTGCTCAGCTTGTGTGACCTGCACACTCAAAACACGTTGAGCAACTAAACATTCATACCTGTCAGCGTCTTCAGGAGCCATGTATTGCGTCTCATGATCAGAATCATCTCCACCATGTTCTTCACGTGTAATAAGAGCCAATGTCTCCTCATCATAGTCACTAGCGGACTCATATCCACCATCTGCGGTAGCAATCATCACACGCGGAGATTTGCATTCCCTCGCATAATGACCTCCTCCCTTACAACGACGACAAATAATATCACTTGTGTGCCCTGTTGATGCCATGGAAGAAGAAGAACGCTGTGCAGGCCCCGCAGGTGCGCTCTTGGCAGATAATGGTGGTTGTGCCTGTTTTCTTGTATCACGGCTGGAGGTGGCACCGGATGGAGGTGCTGGTGCAGTTGAAGTAGAAGATGCACGTGGTGTCCATGATGAAGGTCGGCCTGCAGGAAAGTTAGTTCGCCCCAATGCTTGTCGATCCTGCACTTCACGTTCAGCTTTACAAGCAAGATGGAATAAACGAGTGATATTAGTATACTCCTTATAGTCTAGAATGGTCTGAATCTCTCTATTTAATCCACCCAGAAAACGTGCAAGCATAGCTTCATTCTCCTCAACAATACCACATCTAATCATGCCAGTTTGTAATTCCTGATAATATTCTTCTACAGAATTTTTCCCTTGTCTTTAACGCTGCAATTTTTGAAGCAATTCACGTTGATAATATGGTGGAACCCAACGCGTACGCATAGCAGTTTTCAAAGCAGCCCAAGTAGTTGGAATAGGATATAATCTACAATGTTCAGACCACCATACACATGCAAAACTAGTGAAAGCACAAACAGCAGCAGCAACTCGTCTCTCCTCAGGATATTGTAAACATGTAAATCGTTGTTCAGTTTCTAACTCCCAAGTAAGATATATATCAGGAACATATCTACCCTCAAATGGTGGAATATTCAATTTCAGTTTAGGAATATGGACATCATCGCGTACCTGAGGTGGTGGTGCAGGCCTACCATTACGAATATATACCTGAGGTCGACCTGCTGGTGGTGGTACAGGTGGCTGCACGTAGTGTTGATTTTGATCAACCTCATCCTCATAGTCTCCCACATAATCATCCTCCTCCGCATCAGCAGCAGGAGCCACAGAAGTATCAACAGCAGCACCAACAGTTTGGCCAAACGCAAGAGGAACACGGCTTGCTCGGCGGAGGTCTGCTTCGCGACGTGGAGGCAGTCGTTGTTGTTGTTGGAGAGGTGCGTTAGCTGCAGCGGGTGGTGGTGGTGGAAGACGCGCGAGCAATTCATTAAACTTGTTATCGAGCTTTGTTTCGAACGTCTTCTCAAAGCCAGTGATCTTCTCCATGGCCTCTTCAAAATTGTTCAGCACATCTTGCACCTGTTCAGTCATCATTTGCTGAAACTTATCATGAAGCTCCTTGTTCGATAAATTCTCCCAGTCAATCTCGTCGGCTTGTGATCCTGGCATGGTTAGCAGCAATAGAAACACACAAGAATATGATCCTACAGACTACGAACAAGTGGTGGTGGTGGGTGTCACAAATCCGTCAAGCAAATCTCAAATTCTTACCAGTTCTTACCCAGCAGCAGGCGGTGATCGGCAACCGTTGTAGTCAAAAACTCTCAAAGCTTGGATAGAGCGATTACCAGGGAGAGTCAAACGCACGACGTAGATGTATGTGGAGCTGGGAAGGCTTATAATATGGTAGCAAAAAGGGTCAGTAACAATCAATTCAGAGATGCAAAGTTGAATAAACGCTCAACGACGGTACTGTGCTGGTCCTAGGCTAGACTGTGCTAGAGACGCGAGCCTAGAACACTAACAAAATCACGGCGCGGCACGTAAACAAGGGAAAAGCACACTCTGAATTTTTTTTTTCGCTCTGAATTTTTTTTTGCGCTGCTTTTTTTTTTGCGCTCTTTTTTTTGCGCTGCTTTTTTTTTTTGCGAAAAATCACTATAATGGCGAGTGTCTCAAAACTCTTCTTAGCTCAAACTGACAGGATGGGCACGAAATTTTTTCGACCAATTTTTTTTTTTGACTGCCCCGACCCAAAAACTGGAAACGGGTCAAAAAAAAACTTCCTATAATGGCACCTGTCTCAAAACACTCAGAAACACCTAAAAATAGGATAG
>NW_025228118.1:206158-209330 GCF_018294505.1 Triticum aestivum
ATCTAGATGGATCTCGAAAACAAACCTAATATGACAAGAACTCGGATTGGTGGTGGATATATGGTGGTAGATGGCAGCGGTGGTGGTATATGACAGCTGTGGTGGTATATGGATACGGATTCGAAGCGGTGGCGGATAAGCGGTGGTGGTAGATGGCAGGGGTGATGATGATGGTGCGGCGGCGGCGTGACAACTTATGACCAGAACTCGAAACTCTAAAAGACTAGACTCTAAGACCAGCAACTAGACACGACGATGCAACCGCAAATTCAACAAAGCAAAACCCTAAAAAGATTATGCAAAGGCTCAGATTGGTTCGGATATGATGAACTAACCCTAATTTTTTTTTGTGGCTTTTTCGTGGACTATAGATATGAAGAACAGACTCGATCTAAACTACGAAAAACTGTAAAATCTCACCGAGCAACCTGGAAATCTGATACCACTTGATAGAGGCGAGGGTCCCGATATTTCGATGAGATGATGGATATCGCTTTGGTGGAAGTCGACTTTGACGATCCGACTACGAACGTGCGAGGACGTCGCGCCTTAGCAATCGCTAAACCAACTCCGAGAGGTTATTGACCACGCCGGAGCACGATCAACCTGACCACGAGGGTCTGTTTCCTGCGAGCAAACGAAGAACAAGCAAGAAACTAAGATTGCAATCTGGATATTGCGAATATAAGATGAAAGCTTTATTGATCAAGGTGGGATTCTGTGACGCCTTTGTCTGGTCGTTGAACACAAACGAAGTACGCGAAGTTGCAGCTATGGCGAACTTTTAATCTAAACAAAACCCAAAGTCTAAACGATGCCCTAAGGGCTGTATATATGGAGGAAGAGGGGGGGATTTCGTGGCCCTTGGTGGAGGGGTCCGAAATCAACCCTATCTCTTGTTTCCCCACACATACGGACTCTAAAAATAGCCTATACTTATGTATTTCGAAATTACATGGGCCTGGCCCAATAATAAGGTGACGCAGCACCTAAAATAGCCTCGGGACGAAATTTATGAAGTGGCATCTTGTATATTTCATCCAAGGCTTCATGCACCCATTATGGTGGCTTCAAAGTCCTGAAATCATCACTTGTAACTCCGTTCTTGTTCCCCTTGCGCATGCCATCATCTCCATGCTTGTTCTTGCTCCAATGTTCATCCTTCTCCAAGCTAGGCCCTTCATTTGTAAGCAAAACAAATGTATCCAATTTAGGCAGCATCATATTCTCATGAACATTAGAATCATTACCAAGAAACGAAAGTACCTGGTAATTTAGTTGGCGCGCACGAGCTCTAGTAATTGGTCCAGTATGTATAGCAGCAGGGGCTGTGGGTGTAACAATTGTATTGATGTCCTCATCAGTCGGTCTAGTTGCTGGTCTTAGAGTCTAGTCTTTTAGAGTTTCGAGTTCTGGTCATAAGTTGTCACGCCGCCGCCGCACCATCATCATTGCCCCTGCCATCTACCACCACCGCTCCGAATCCGTATCCATATACCACCACCAATCCGTGTCCATATACCACCACCGATCCATATCCATATACTACCACCGCTACCACCACCGCTGCCATATACCACCACCAATCCGAGTTCCTTGCTTATTAGGGTTGTTTTCGAGATCCATGTAGTTTCCGATTCGTGTTTCCTTGCCGGAGTAGGTTTCGGGAAAAAAAAGAGTCGGGTAGCCACGCTCCGTTTAGGCCCAAAATTTTTCGAAAACGCATTTTTCGAAAAAAATTCTGGCTATCCTATTTTTAGATGTTTCTGAGTGTTTTGAGACAGGTGCCATTATAGGAAGTTTTTTTTGACCCGTTTCCAGTTTTTGGGTCCGGGCAGTCGAAAAAAAAAATTTGGTCGAAAAAATTTCGTGCCCATCCTGTCAGTTTGAGCTAGGAAGAGTTTTGAGACACTCGCCATTATAGTGATTTTTCGCAAAAAAAAGGCGCAAAAAAAAAGAGCGCAAAAAAAAGAGCGAAAAAAAATTCAGAGTGTGCTTTTCCCTTGTTTACTTGCCGCGTTGTGATTTTGTTGGTGTTCTAGGCTCGCGTCTCTAGCACAGTCTAGCCTAGGACCAGCACAGTACCGTCGTTGAGCGTTTATTCAACTTTGCATCTCTGAATTGATTATTGCTGACCCTTTTTGCTACCATACTATAAGCCTTCCCAGCTCCACATACATCTACGTCGTGTGTTCGACTCTCCCTGGTAATCGCTCTATCCAAGCTTTGAGAGTTTTTGACTACAACGGTTGCCGATCACCGCCTGCTGCTGGGTAAGAACTGGTAAGAATTTGAGATTTGCTTGACGGATTTGTGATACACCACCACCACTTCTTAGTAGTCTGTAGGATCATATTCTTGTGTGTTTCTATTGCTGCTAACCATGCCAGGATCACAAGCCGACGAGATTGACTGGGAGAACTTATCGAACAAGGAGCTTCATGATAAGTTTCAACAAATGATGACTAAACAGGTACAAGATGTGCTGAACAATTTTGAAGAGGCCATGGAGAAGATCACTGGCCTTGAGAAGACGTTCGAAACAAAGCTCGATAACAGATTTAATGAACTGCTTGCGCGTCTTCCACCACCGGCTGCACCTGTCGCACCTCTGCAACAACAATAACTACGCCCCCTTCCGAATCAGTATGGACGAGCACAGCGTGTTCCTATTGAGCCAGGAAAAAATTCTGGTGCCGCTGCTACTGCTGTTGGTGCTTCTTTGGCTCCTCCTACTGCTCCTGCTGGTACCCAGGAGGATGATGAGTATGCGGGTGATTATGAGGATGAGGTTGATCAAAATCAGATCTACGAGCAGCCACCAGCACCACCACCAGCAGGTCGACCTCAGGTATATATTCGTAATGGTAGGCCTGCACCACCACCTCAGGTACGCGATGATGTCCATATTCCTAAACTGAAATTGAATATTCCACCATTTGAGGGTAGATATGTTCCTGATATATATCTTACTTGGGAGTTAGAAACTGAACAACGATTTACATGTTTACAATATCCTGAGGAGAGACGAGTTGCTGCTGCTGTTTGTGCTTTCACTAGTTTTGCATGTGTATGGTGGTCTGAACATTGTAGATTATATCCTATTCCAACTACTTGGGCTGCTTTGAAAACTGCTATGCGTACGCGTTGGGTTCCACCATATTATCAACGT
>NW_025228119.1:0-46721 GCF_018294505.1 Triticum aestivum
AAGTTTATATTTAGCATTCATGCGCTCAATGTTTTCCTTAGTTAACTCATGCATTTTTAAAATCAATTCAGCACGTTGTTTAGCATCAAAATTAACCTTCTCCGAAGATGGAAGAGGCAACAAATCAATAGGTGCACGAGGTAGGAAACCATACACAACTTCAAAAGGGCACATCTTAGTAGTAGAATGCAATGAACGATTATAAGCAAATTCAATATGAGGCAAGCATTCCTCCCACATTTTCTTATTATTCTTCAAAACAGCCCTAAGCATAGTAGACAACGTTCTATTGACTACTTCAGTTTGTCCATCAGTTTGGGGGTGACAAGTAGTACTAAAAAGCAGTTTAGTCCCCAACTTAGCCCATAAACATCTCCAAAAGTGGCTAAGAAATTTAGTATCACGATCTGAAACAATAGTATTTGGCACACCATGCAAGCGAATAATTTCACGAAAGAACAAATAACAGGATCCAGAGTCAATTCATGGGCTTTGTCGATCGCGGGAGACGTGCCACCACCTTTGCAAATACCACAACCGTCACGAGAGGTGCACAAACATCCAAATGCACATGATCAGGTTAATGTATCTATACCACCATTTAATGGCCGTTTTAAACCTGCTTTATATATTGAATGGGAGTTCGACATAAAAAATATATTTGCTTCCCATAATTTCGATGAACATAAAAAGGTTAAGGTTGCGGTTGGTTCTTTCACTGGTTATGCTTTGGTTTGGTGGAGTGAATATTGTCGGTTACACCCTGATTATATACCTACTACTTGGGATGATTTGAAACTTGCCATGCGACATACTTTCGTCCCTGCTTATTATACTCGTGACATGATTAAGAAGTTGCAACACTTAAAACAAGGTAGTGAAACTGCAACAAAATATTATGATGATTTACAAACTACCTTGTTGCATTCCTCTTTAGAAGAAAGTGAAGATGATTTTATGGATAGATTTTGGGGAGGATTAAACCGTGATATTCAAGAGATACTAATTCATGAAGAGTGTTATCCTATGGACCATTTGTTTCATCTTGCTTGCAAAGCTGAACAGGAAATAAAACGACGTGTTGGCCACGAGGAGAACAAGCGCACGGTGCACATTCCAAGAGTTGATATGATTGTTCCTTCAACTACTAGGCATACTATGACAACCACATCCGTTGTTGTCAGGACTACATCACCTCCACCATGTGACACATCGCCCCCGAGAGTGGCTACATCATCTGAGTTGATCATAAGAGGTAATGACAAAGGTACTGATCTTCCATCTCTACATGAGAATGATGAATGCCTTGTCAATTTGAATGCACCATCTGATGAGCTACCCACTACTTTGATCACACCACCTATTTTAGAGGACTACGTTGATAATTTGACTTTGCCATGTGATCAAACAACTGAAATACCAACAATTTTGAGTGCACCCATTGAATTAACTATTGATGCAAAAGAACCAATGTTTAATCATTTTGATATGACCTCTAATCTTGGTGATGATTCTGTGTTGAATGACTTATTGCATGTTTGCTTATTTAAGCATGTTGTAGCATGTAAATTTGATGCAAGTAAGGTTTATTCACCAATGTTGGGATGGTGTAATGATGAACATTGTCAATCTTTTGAAATGAATAAGAGCTTCACTTATATGTGCAAACTGAGTTGCAATATTTTCATGCCTTCTACTTCTTGTGCTAATTTTTTGGCTTTAGATTTTATGAACTATGCAAGTTACTCATCTATTCATGTGTCATATATGCAAAAATCAAGGGAAGTAAAAAATGGATGACATATACATATACAACATGTACACCTTGTCTCTTTTGTTAGCCACATTTCAGCTTAAGCAACGCCGAGGACGGCTTTATTTTCAAGAAGGGGAGGATGATGAGGACATGACTACCTTGGATATGACCAAAAATATTGCATATATGCATATTTGTCAGGTGATCTCTAGTGCAAACTATTCAATAATCTATTTATGTTATCCAGAACAAAAATACTTCACACACTTTTGTGTTTTGTCTAATTGAGGTGTATGGGACATTTGTACAATCCACATATGAAGATAAGGAAGAAAGAGATGTTTATTTGCTGTCAAAAAGTTCTCTCACGTCACTTTTGGCCCAAGAGAAGATAGAGTCCAAGTCTCTCACGTTCTGGATTTAGATTCGGACTGCACAGACATACCTGACTCAAAACGCACACAAGTTTTTCATACGGACTCCAAATTGGGTGATTCTTTTTTGTTGGAAACTAGATTTCGTGCACTTTCCAACCCAATTGGAATCACCTTCAAATTCGTCCGGAGCGTTGAGTTGTGGACGAAACAATCTGATGCTGCAGCAGAATCCGAGTCAAACTACAAGTCCAAAGGTGTTACATCACCTCCACTTGGGCCCATTGGCCTTGTACGACCTAGATTTAGTTTTAGGCTGCCTTGGGACGTCTTCCCACCTCCTTGGCCGCCACCCCTTGCTCCTATATAAGTAGATCCATCTAGTAGCTTTTCCTTGGGATTTGTTTAGTTAAAAGTTAGCCATTGCAACTTCGTGTACTTTGTTTGTGTCGAACGACCAGACCAAGACCGCTTACGGATCCCCACCTTTATCAATACTTCATCTATATTCGCAATATTCAGATTGCTTTATCATATTCTTGCTTGTTCTTCGATTGCTTGCAGGAATAGACCTTCGTGGTCAGGTTGATTGTGCTTCGGCGTGGTCAATAACCTCTCGGAGTTGGTTTAGCGATTGCTAAGGCGCAATGTCGTGCACGTTTGTAGTCGGATCGTCAAAGTCATCTTCACCAAATTGATAGTTATCATCTCATCGAAAGATCGGGACACCCCGCCTCTATCACAAGGGCCACGAAATTCCCCCCCTCTTCCTCCATATATACAGCCCTTAGGGCATCGTTTAGACTTTGGGTTTTGTTTAGATTAAAAGTTCGCCATAGCTGCAACTTCGCGTACTTCGTTTGTGTTCAACGACCAGACAAAGGCGTCACAGAACCCCACCTTGATCAATAAAGCTTTCATCTTATATTCGCAATATCCAGATTGCAATCTCAGTTTCTTGCTTGTTCTTCGTTTGCTCGCAGGAAACAGACCCTCGTGGTCAGGTTGATCGTGCTCCGGCGTGGTCAATAACCTCTCGGAGTTGGTTTAGCGATTGCTAAGGCGCGATGTCCTCGCACGTTCGTAGTTGGATCGTCAAAGTCGACTTCCACCAAAGCGAAATCCATCATCTCATCGAAAGACGGGACACCTCCGCCTCTATCAGTTAAGGTTGCGGTTGGTTCTTTCACTGGTTATGCTTTGGTTTGGTGGAGTGAATATTGTCGGTTACACCCTGATTATATACCTACTACTTGGGATGATTCGAAACTTGCCATGCGACATACTTTCGTCCCTGCTTATTATACTCGTGACATGATTAAGAAGTTGCAACACTTAAAACAAGGTAGTGAAACTGTAACAAAATATTATGATGATTTACAAACCACCTTGTTGCATTCCTCTTTAGAAGAAAGTGAAGATGATTTTATGGATAGATTTTGGGGAGGATTAAACCGTGATATTCAAGAGATACTAATTCATGAAGAGTGTTATCCTATGGACCATTTGTTTCATCTTGCTTGCAAAGCTGAACAGGAAATAAAACGACGTGTTGGCCACGAGGAGAACAAGCGCACGGTGCACATTCCAAGAGTTGATATGATTGTTCCTTCAACTACTAGGCATACTATGACAACCACATCCGTTGTTGTCAGGACTACATCACCTCCACCATGTGACACATCGCCCCCGAGAGTGGCTACATCATCTGAGTTGATCATAAGAGGTAATGACAAAGGTACTGATCTTCCATCTCTACATGAGAATGATGAATGCCTTGTCAATTTGAATGCACCATCTGATGAGCTACCCACTACTTTGATCACACCACCTATTTTAGAGGACTACGTTGTGATAGAGGCAAAGGTGTCCCGTCTTTCGATGAGATGATGGATATCGCTTTGGTGGAAGTCGACTTTGACGATCCGACTACGAACGTGCGAGGACGTCGCGCCTTAGCAATCGCTAAACCAACTCCGAGAGGTTATTGACCACGCCGGAGCACGATCAACCTGACCACGAGGGTCTGCTTCCTGCGAGCAAACGAAGAACAAGCAAGAAACTGAGATTGCAATCTGGATATTGCGAATATAAGATGAAAGCTTTATTGATCAAGGTGGGGTTCTGTGACGCCTTTGTCTGGTCGTTGAACACAAACGAAGTACGCGAAGTTGCAGCTATGGCGAACTTTTAATCTAAACAAAACCCAAAGTCTAAACGATGCCCTAAGGGCTGTATATATGGAGGAAGAGGGGGGGAATTTCGTGGCCCTTGGTGGAGGGGTCCGAAATCAATCCTATCTCTTGTTTCCCCACACATACGGACTCTAAAAATAGCCTATACTTATGTATTTCGAAATTACATGGGCCTGGCCCAATAATAAGGTGACGCAGCACCTAAAATAGCCTCGGGACGAAATTTATGAAGTGGCATCTTGTATATTTCGTCCAAGGCTTCATGCACCCATTATGGTGGCTTCAAAGTCCTGAAATCATCACTTGTAACTCCGTTCTTATTTCCCTTGCGCATGCCATCATCTCCATGCTTGTTCTTGCTCCAATGTTCATCCTTCTCCAAGCTAGGCCCTTCATTTGTAAGCAAAACAAATGTATCCAATTTAGGCAGCATCATATTCTCATGAACATTAGAATCATTACCAAGAAACGAAAGTACCTGGTAATTTAGTTGGCGTGCACGAGCTCTAGTAATTGGTCCAGTATGTATAGCAGCAGGGGTTGTGGGTGTAACAATTGTATTGATGTCCTCATCACCATGCGACATACTTTCGTCCCTGCTTATTATACTCGTGACATGATTAAGAAGTTGCAACACTTAAAACAAGGTAGTGAAACTGTAACAAAATATTATGATGATTTACAAACTACCTTGTTGCATTCCTCTTTAGAAGAAAGTGAAGATGATTTTATGGATAGATTTTGGGGAGGATTAAACCGTGATATTCAAGAGATACTAATTCATGAAGAGTGTTATCCTATGGACCATTTGTTTCATCTTGCTTGCAAAGCTGAACAGGAAATAAAACGACGTGTTGGCCACGAGGAGAACAAGCGCACGGTGCACATTCCAAGAGTTGATATGATTGTTCCTTCAGCTACTAGGCATACTATGACAACCACATCCGTTGTTGTCAGGACTACATCACCTCCACCATGTGACACATCGCCCCCGAGAGTGGCTACATCATCTGAGTTGATCATAAGAGGTAATGACAAAGGTACTGATCTTCCATCTCTACATGAGAATGATGAATGCCTTGTCAATTTGAATGCACCATCTGATGAGCTACCCACTACTTTGATCACACCACCTATTTTAGAGGACTACGTTGATAATTTGACTTTGCCATGTGATCAAACAACTAAAATACCAACAATTTTGAGTGCACCCATTGAATTAACTATTGATGCAAAAGAACCAATGTTTAATCATTTTGATATGACCTCTAATCTTGGTGATGATTCTGTGTTGAATGACTTATTGCATGTTTGCTTATTTAAGCATGTTGTAGCATGTAAATTTGATGCAAGTAAGGTTTATTCACCAATGTTGGGATGGTTTAATGATGAACATTGTCAATCTTTTGAAATGAGTAAGAGCTTCACTTATATCTGCAAACTGAGTTGCAATATTTTCATGCCTTCTACTTCTTGTGCTAATTTTTTGGCTTTAGATTTTATGAACTATGCAAGTTACTCATCTATTCATGTGTCATATATGCAAAAATCAAGGGAAGTAAAAATGGATGACATATACATATACAACATGTACACCTTGTCTCTTTTGTTAGCCACATTTCAGATTAAGCAACGCCGAGGACGGCTTTATTTTCAAGAAGGAGAGCATGATGAGGACATGACTACCTTGGATATGACCAAAAATATTGCATATATGCATATTTGTCAGGTGATTTCTAGTGCAAACTATTCAATAATCTATTTATGTTATCCAGAACAAAAATACTTCACACACTTTTGTGTTTTGTCTAATTGCAAGTGTATGGGACATTTGTACAATCCACATATGAAGATAAGGAAGAAAGAGATGTTTATTTGCTGTCCAAAAAGTTCTCTCACGTCACTTTTGGCCCAAGAGAAGATAGAGTCCAAGTCTCACGTTCTGGATTCAGATTCGGACTGCACAGACATACCTGACTCAAAACGCACACAAGTTTTTCATACGGACTCCGAATTGGGTGATTCTTTTTTTGTTGGAAACTAGATTTCGTGCACTTTCCAACCCAATTGGAATCACCTTCAAATTCGTCCGAAGCGTTGAGTTGTGGACGAAACAATCTGATGCTGCAGCAGAATCCGAGTCAAACTACAAGTCCAAAGGTGTTACATCACCTCCACTTGGGCCCATTGGCCTTGTACGACCTAGATTTAGTTTTAGGCTGCCTTGGGACGTCCTCCCACCTCCTTGGCCGCCACCCCTTGCTCCTATATAAGTAGATCCATCTAGTAGCTTTTCCTTGGGATTTGTTTAGTTAAAAGTTAGCCATTGCAACTTCGTGTACTTCGTTTGTGTCCAACGACCAGACCAAGACCGCTTACGGATCCCCACCATTATCAATACCTCATATATATTTGCAATATTCAGATTGCTTTATCATATTCTTGCTCGTTCTTCGATTGCTTGCAGGAATAGACCTTCGTGGTCAGGCTGACCGTGCTTCCGGCATCGTTAGTAACCTCAGGAGATTGGTTTAGCGATTGCTAAGGCGCAACGTCGTGCACGTTTGTAGTCGGATTGTCAAAGTCGTCTCCACCAAATCGATAGTTATCATCTCATCGAAAGATCGGGACCCTCGCCTCTATCACATGGAGTGTAATGCGGTTAATTCTTCGGCCGCTAGGGCTTCGGATAATGCCTCAAGGGCCAGGGATGCGGTTTTATTTTCGGCGCGGAGTGCTAAGTCCGGATCACTGGCGAGAGTGCTTATGTCGTTGGGCCCGGGCATGTTGAGCTTCATATACTCGTAGTGAGGTATAGCTTGGAAGCATGTAAATGCATCTCGCCCCATTAGGGCGTGATATCCACTGTTGAAAGGGGCCACTTGGAAGGTTAATTCCTCGGTCCGATAGTTCTTCGGTGTGCCGAATACCACGTTAAGCGTGATTTTTCCCACGCATCGTGCCTCCCGACTAGGAATAATTCCTCGGAAGGTTGTGCTACTTTGCTCGATGCGGCTCTTGTCTATTTCCATTTTATTGAGTGTATCCTCGTAAATGAGGTTTAGTCCGCTCCCGCTGTCCATGAGAACCATGGTGAGCCGGAAGCCGTCCACGATCGGACTGAGGACCAAGGCGGCTGGTGTCCAGACTGTCCTCAATTTTGGTTCGTCGTCGGCATTGAAAGTTATGGCCGTGTCGTTCCAAGGGTTTGTTGCTGCGATTTCACAGACTTCGGCGAGGTTGCAGAGTGCCCTTTTGTGCTTACTATTTGAAGCGAAAGTTTCGAAGACCGTCAATACTTTGGGGTCGTCATCTTCTGGGGGATATTGCTCTGGGTTGTTTTTGGTGAGGATATCCTCGCCCCTCTTGGCCACCTGCCGGAGTATCCAACATGCTCTAAGGTTGTGGGTTGATATAGTATCCGGTGTTGCATGTAACTGATGAGGACATGGCTACCACAGTTACACCCATATCCCCTGTTGTTTTACCTCTTGGAACAGTTGCTAGAGCTCAGATACGCCAATTAAATTATCAGGTACTTTCGTTTCTTGGTAATGTTTCTAGTGTTCATGAGAATATGATGCTGCCTAACTTAGATACATTTGTGTTGCTTGCAATTGAAGGGCCTAGCACGGACAAGAAGGATGAACATTGGAGCATGGTCAAGCACGGAGGTGAAGGTGCGTGCAAAGAGAACAAGAACGGAGGTTCAAGTGGAGATTTCCGGACTTTGAAGCCACCATGATGACATACAAGAAGATGGACGAAATATACAAGATGGCCTTTCATAAATTTCCTCCATAGCTTATTATTGGTGTCGCACCACCTTATTTTGGGCCAGGCCCATGTAATCTATTTTTAGAGTCCATATTATAGGGGAAACGACTTAGGAGGTGTTTTAGTCCCACCTTGCCAAGGGTGAACAAAATCCCCTCTCTTTTCCCTATATATATAGCCCTTAAGGCTTCGTTTAGACTTGGGTTTTATTTAGTTAAAAGTTAGCCATAGCTGCAACTTCGTGTACTTCGTTTGTGTCCAACGACCAGACCAAGACCGCTTATGAAACCCCACTTTTATCAATACTTTATCCATACTCGCAATATTCAAATTGCTTAATCATATTCTTGCTTGTTCTTCGATTGCTTGCAGGAATAAACCTTCGAGGTCAGGTTGATCATGCTCCAGCGTGGTCAATAACCTCCCGGAGTTGGTTTAGCGATTGCTAAGGCGCAACGTCGTGCACGTTTGTAGTCGAATCGTCAAAGTCGTCTCCACCAAATCGATAGTTATCATCTCATCGACAGATTGGGACCCTCGCCTCTATCAAGTGGTATCAGATTTCCAGGTTGCTCGGTGAGATTTTCCAGTTTTTCATAGTTAGGTTGCATCTGTTCTTCATACCTAGAGTCCAAGAAAAAGCCACAAAAAAAGAGAGTTAGATTAGTTCATCCGTATCCCAGACAGTCTGAGCCTTTCGCTATTATCACTTAGTTTTTGCATGGTTGAAATTTTGGTTGCATCGTGTGTTGAGTTGCTGGTTTTTAGTGTCTAGACTTTTAGAGTTTCGGGTTCTAGTCACGTTTTGTTCACGCTGTCTCCACAACCACCATCATCCAGTTCCTTGTCATCATCCGCTGCCACTTATTTTGTTCACCGCCACCACCACCATCCATCCATTATCATTGTTTGTCGCTGTCTTGGAGCATCATTTGTCTCGTGGAGAGAAAAAGTTGAGGAAAGATCCTACAAGAAAGAGAGAGCAGATTCGTTTTGCAAGTAGAGACCGAAGCCAAAAAAAGGTTAGGTGCACACATCCATCGCTGGTTGCAATCTCTCACGGTTTCTTTAAAAAAATTGGAAGAAGCGAGAGAAAGCTCGGATCGGTTGGAAAGGAAAGAGACCGAATCAGTTAGAAAAAAAAGAGGAGCAGATCGGTTGGGATTGGGACGTGATTCCCTCCCACGTTGGTTGGGTTATTTGGAAAGTTGATTTGTTTCCAAGAAGAGAGGATACATTATAAGTTGCCCGTGCTCCTGTTTGGAACGATTCGTTTTGCTTTTGGCAAGTATAGATTGGTTTGGTTGGTGGCAGCTTTGTTGGGCAAGTTTTATTTGGAAAGGAAGAAAAAAAATTAGAAGGAAGCAACTCACGTGAGAAATTTATTAGAGAAAAGGAAGGAAAGTACTGCAAAAAAACGCTGCAATTAAAGAGGAGACGTACAGGTTTTTTTTTTCTGGTTGAGATTCTTGAGTATAGATCAGATCTATTTTGGAAAGGAATCTGATAAAATCCGTGAGGCAATAGTAAAAAAAGGGGGGTCGGTTGTGGTTTTTCTTTTAAGAGAGGAAGTCCAGATTCGTTTTATCAGCAAGAAAAAAAAACGATTCTGTTGGAGGTTTCCCTGTTCTAGCCGTGTCTTTGGAGAAAATAAAGGAAAGATTAAACAAGGAAAGAGTTTTTCGGTCAACTAGCAATTTAATAGGGGGATATTGCTGGACGGTTTTGATTTCAAAAAAAAGGAGCAGCCAACTCACGTTTTTTTTGGAGATTGGAAAGTTTCCTAGTCAGCCACATGGAGTTTGCAAAGGAAATATTCGTATTACATTAGATCCGCCAGGGAAAAAGCAAAAAAAAAACGTGGAACAAGAAAAAAGGGGAGAAAAGAGAACGTGCGCTTCCTTCAAAAGGAGAGACGGAAGAGAACGTGAACACTGATTGCTTTGCTGTTTGGAAGGTGTTGACAGCGAAAATAAAAGAGAAAAAAAAGCAAAAAGAGAAAGGAGACTTGGTGTGCTATACAACTTGGAAAGTTCAGATTTTTTTTATTTCGGATCAAGTCTTGAGAAAAATCAGACCGACTCTTCCTGGTTTGGTAACGTTGAATCAGCAAAAAAAAAGACGAAGAAGAAGAAAACAAAAAGAAGGAGACGTGCTGTTTAGTTTTGGTTCGTTGCAAAGGTTGAAAAACAAGAGAAGAGTGCATCAGCTCTTATTTTTCTTTCTCGTTTCAGCCCAATCTGTCTTCATACGCTCATTATTCTCTATTTGCGTGAATATTCATCTGTGTCTTAGGCTCGCGTCTCTAGTACAGTCTAGCCTAGGACCAGCACTCGACCACTTTGAACGAATTTTCAGCTTGCACTAATTAACGTGGTTGTAGCATTTTTTTCCCCACATATATAAAGCCAACCCAGCTCCACATATTTCTACACCGTCTATCCATACGTTCACCTGGCAATCGCTTTACCCAACTTTTGGAGTTACTTGACACCGCTGGTTGCCAATCACCGCCTGTTGCATGGTAAGACATTGTAAGACATTGATATTTGCTTTACTGTGAGCGTTTTACTACCACATCCTAGTAGTTATAGGAACATTATTTTTGGATTTTGTTTCTTGTTTCTACTAATCATGACAGGATCTAGAGTCAATCCATGGGCTTTGTCGATCGCGGGAGACGTGCCACCACCTATGCAAATTCCACAACAATCACGAGAGGTGCATAAACATCCAAATGCACATGATCAGGTTAATGTTTCTATACCATCATTTAATGGCCGTTTTAGACCTACTTTATATATTGAATGGGAGTTCGACATAAATATTATATTCGCTTCCCATAATTTTGATGAATGTAAAAAAGTTAAGGTTGCGGTTGGTTCTTTCACTGGTTATGCTTTAGTTTGGTGGAGTGAATATTGTCGGTTACACCCTGATTATATACCTATTACTTGGGATGATTTGAAACTTGCCATGCGACATACATTCGTCCCCGCTTATTATACTCGTGACATGATTAAAAAGTTGCAACATTTAAAACAAGGTAGTGACACTGTAACGAAATATTATGATGATTTACAAACTACCTTGTTGCATTCCTCTTTAGAAGAAAGTGAAGAAGAATTTATGGATAGATTTTGGGGAGGATTAAACTGTGACATTCAGGAGATACTAATTTATGAAACATGTTATCCTATGGACCGTTTGTTTCGTCTTGCTTGCAAAGCTGAACAGGAGATAACAAGACGTGTTGCCCACAAGATAAACAAGCGGAAGGTGCAAATCTCACGAGTTGCGACGGTTGTTCCTTCCACCACTGCGTCTCCTATGGCAACAACATCCATTGTTGAGAGCTGATAGAGGCAAAGGTGTCCCGTCTTTCGATGAGATGGTGGATTTCGCTTTGGTGGAAGTCGACTTTGACGATCCGACGACGAACGTGCGAGGACGTCGCGCCTTAGCAATCGCTAAACCAACTCCGAGAGGTTATTGACCACGCCGGAGCACGATCAACCTGACCACGAGGGTCTGTTTCCTGCGAGCAAACGAAGAACAAGCAAGAAACTAAGATTGCAATCTGGATATTGCGAATATAAGATGAAAGCTTTATTGATCAAGGTGGGGTTCTGTGACGCCTTTGTCTGGTCGTTGAACACAAACGAAGTGCGCGAAGTTGCAGCTATGGCGAACTTTTAATCTAAACAAAACCCAAAGTCTAAACGATGCCCTAAGGGCTGTATATATGGAGGAAGAGGGGGGGAATTTCGTGGCCCTTGGTGGAGGGGTCCGAAATCAACCCTATCTCTTGTTTCCCCACACATACGGACTCTAAAAATAGCCTATACTTATGTATTTCGAAATTACATGAGCCTGGCCCAATAATAAGGTGACGCAGCACCTAAAATAGCCTCAGGACGAAATTTATGAAGTGGCATCTTGTATATTTCGTCCAAGGCTTCATGCACCCATTATGGTGGCTTCAAAGTCCTGAAATCATCACTTGTAACTCCGTTCTTGTTTCCCTTGCGCATGCCATCATCTCCATGCTTGTTCTTGCTCCAATGTTCATCCTTCTCCAAGCTAGGCCCTTCATTTGTAAGCAAAACAAATGTATCCAATTTAGGCAGCATCATATTCTCATGAACATTAGAATCATTACCAAGAAACGAAAGTACCTGGTAATTTAGTTGGCGTGCACGAGCTCTAGTAATTGGTCCAGTATGTATAGCAGCAGGGGCTGTGGGTGTAACAATTGTATTGATGTCCTCATCATCCTCCCCTTCTTGAAATGAAGTCGTCCTCGACGGAAGTTCATCTTCCTCACCCAAATAAGGCTTTAAATCTGCAATGTTAAAAGTGGGACTAACCCCAAAATTTGCAGGCAGCTCAAGTTTATATGCATTATCATTTATTTTCTCTAACACCTTAAAGGGACCATCAGCACGTGGCATTAACTTTGATTTGCGCAAATCAGGAAATCTATCCTTACGCAAATGTAACCAAACAAGATCTCCAGGTGCAAACACAACATGTTTTCTACCCTTATCTCCAGCAAGTTTATATTTAGCATTCATACGCTCAATGTTTTTGATGAGGACATCAATACAATTGTTACACCCACAGCCCCTGCTGCTATACATACTGGACCAATTACTAGAGCTCGTGCACGCCAACTAAATTACCAGGTACTTTCGTTTCTTGGTAATGATTCTAATGTTCATGAGAATATGATGCTGCCTAAATTGGATACATTTGTTTTGCTTACAAATGAAGGGCCTAGCTTGGAGAAGGATGAACATTGGAGCAAGAACAAGCATGGAGATGATGGCATGCGCAAGGGAAAGAAGAACGGAGTTACAAGTGATGATTTCAGGACTTTGAAGCCACCATAATGGGTGCATGAAGCCTTGGACGAAATATACAAGACGCCACTTCATAAATTTCGTCCCGAGGCTATTTTAGGTGCTGCGTCACCTTATTATTGGGCCAGGCCCATGTAATTTCGAAATACATAAGTATAGGCTATTTTTAGAGTCCGTATGTGTGGGGAAACAAGAGATAGGGTTGATTTCGGACCCCTCCACCAAGGGCCACGAAATTCTCCCCCTCTTCCTCCATATATATAGCCCTTAGGGCATCGTTTAGACTTTGGGTTTTGTTTAGATTAAAAGTTCGCCATAGCTGCAACTTCGCGTACTTCGTTTGTGTTCAACGACCAGACAAAGGCGTCACAGAACCCCACCTTGATCAATAAAGCTTTCATCTTATATTCGCAATATCCAGATTGCAATCTTAGTTTCTTGCTTGTTCTTCGTTTGCTCGCAGGAAACAGACCCTCGTGGTCAGGTTGATCGTGCTCCGGCGTGGTCAATAACCTCTCGGAGTTGGTTTAGCGATTGCTAAGGCGCGACGTCCTCGCACGTTCGTAGTCGGATCGTCAAAGTCGACTTCCACCAAAGCGAAATCCACCATCTCATCGAAAGACGGGACACCTTTGCCTCTATCAAGTGGTATCAGATTTCCAGGTTGCTCAGTGAGATTTTACAGTTTTTCGTAGTTTAGATCGAGTCTGTTCTTCATACCTATAGTCCACGAAAAAGCCAAGAAAAAAAAATTAGGGTTAGTTCATCCCATCCGAACCAATCTGTGCCTTTGCATAATCTTTTCTGTATTTGCTTTGTTGAATTTGCGGTTGCATCGTCGTGTCAAGTTGCTGGTCTTAGCGTCTAGTCTTTTAGAGTTTCGAGTTCTGTTCACAGGTTGTCACGTCGCTGCTGCCATATATCACCACCGCATCATCATCGTCGCTGTTACCATATACCACCACCACATATTCACCACCAATCCGAATCCATATACGCCACCACATATCCGCCGCCATCACGCCAATCCGAGTTCACCTGCAACATATATCCGCCACCTGTCCGTGTTCCACCAGATTTATCTCCGCCAGCAGTCCGAGTTCCACCAGATTCATCTCCGCCACCAGTCCTAGTCCGAGTCCAGTAATTGTTGCATTGTTCTCGATTTCCAGATAACGCGATACTCCGAGTCGTGACAGAGAAGGACTCCCCAACTTCCGAGCCATCCGCAGAAGAAAAATAGTTCCAATTTCAAAAAAAAACTAAGTCTGGAAAATTCTGGCTAGGCAGTTTTTAGACAATTTGTAGACTTTTTCGAAAAAAATTTGTTGCGGAGCAAAAAAAAGAGGAAAAAAAAGTGCAAAAAAAAAGAGAAAAAAAAATTCAGAGTGTGCTCCTTCCTTGTTTACGTGCCGCGCCGTGATTTTGTTGGTGTTCTAGGCTCGCGTCTCTAGCACAGTCTAGCCTAGGACCAGCACAGTGCCGTCGTTGAGCGTTTATTCAACTTTGCATCTCTGAATTGATTATTGCTGACCTTTTTTGCTACCATATTATAAGCCTTCCCAGCTCCACATACATCTACGTCGTGCGTTTGACTCTCCCTGGTAATCGCTCTATCCAAGCTTTGAGAGTTTTGACTACAACGGTTGCCGATCACCGCCTGTTGCTGGGTAAGAACTGGTAAGAATTTGAGTTTTGCTTGACGGATTTGTGACACCCACCACCACCACTTGTTCGTAGTCTGTAGGATCATATTCTTGTGTGTTTCTATTGCTGCTAACCATGCCAGGATCACAAGCTGACGAGATTGACTGGGAGAATTTATCGAACAAGGAGCTTCATGATAAGTTTCAGCAAATGATGACTCAACAGGTGCAAGATGTGCTGAACAATTTTGAAGAGGCCATGGAGAAGATCACTGGCCTTGAGAAGACGTTCGAAACAAAGCTCGATAACAAGTTTAATGAATTGCTCGCGCGTCTTCCACCACCACCACCCGCTACACCTAACGCACCTCTCCAACAACAACAACAACGACTACCTCCACGTCGCGAAACAGACCTTCGCCGAGCGAGCCGTGTTCCTCTTGCGTTTGGCCAAACTGTTGGTGCTGCTGTTGATATTTCTGTGGCTCCTGCTGCTGATGCGGAGGAGGATGATTATGTGGGAGATTATGAGGATGAGGTTGATCAAAATCAGCACTACGTGCAGCCACCTGCACCACCACCAGCAGGTCGACCTCAGGTATATATTCGTAATGGTAGGCCTGCACCACCACCTCAGGTACGAGATGATGTCCATATTCCTAAACTGAAATTGAATATTCCACCATTTGAGGGTAGATATGTTCCTGATATATATCTTACTTGGGAGTTAGAAACTGAACAACGATTTACATGTTTACAATATCCTGAGGAGAGACGGGCTGCTGCTGCTGTTTGTGCTTTCACTAGTTTTGCATGTGTATGGTGGTCTGAACATTGTAGATTATATCCTATTCCAACTACTTGGGCTGCTTTGAAAACTGCTATGCGTACTCGTTGGGTTCCACCATATTATCAACGTGAATTGCTTCAAATATTACAGCGCTTAAGACAAGGAAAAAATTCTGTAGAAGAATATTATCAGGAATTACAAACTGGCATGATTAGATGTGGTATTGTTGAGGAGAATGAAGCTATGCTTGCACGTTTTCTGGGTGGATTAAATAGAGAGATTCAGACCATTCTAGACTATAAGGAGTATACTAATATCACTCATTTATTCCATCTTGCTTGTAAAGCTGAACGTGAAGTGCAGGATCGACAAGCATTGGCGTGAACTAACTTTTCTGCAGGCCGACCTTCATCATGGACACCGCGTGCATCTTCTACTTCAACTGCACCAGCACCTCAGTCACGTGCCTCCTCCAGTCGTGATACAAGAAAACAGGCACAACCACCATTATCTGCCAACAGCGCACCTGCTGGGCCTGCACAGAGTTCTTCTTCTTCCATGGCATCAACAGGGCACACAAGTGATATTATTTGTCGTCGTTGTAAGGGAGGAGGTCATTATGCGAGAGAATGCAAATCTCCGCGTGTGATGATTGCTACCACGGATGGTGGATATGAGTCCGCTAGTGACTATGATGAGGAGACTTTGGCTCTTATTACACGTGAAGAACATGGTGGAGATGATTCTGATCATGAGACGCAATACATGGCTCCTGAAGACGCTGACAGGTATGAATGTTTAGTTGCTCAACGTATTTTGAGTGTGCAGGTCACACAAGCTGAGCAAAATTAGAGGCACAATTTGTTCCATACCAAGGGAGTTGTGAAAGAACGTTCTGTGCGCGTCATCATAGATGGAGGGAGCTGCAACAACTTGGCTAGCATGGAGATGGTGGAGAAGCTTTCTCTCACCACAAGACCACATCCACATCCTTACTACATCCAATGGTTCAACAACAGTGGCAAGGTTAAGGTAACACGTACTGTTCGTGTGCATTTTAGTATATCTACATATGCTGATTATGTTGATTGTGATGTGGTACCTATGCAAGCATGTTCCTTATTACTTGGTAGACCATGGCAATTTGATAAAAATTCTGTACACCATGGTAGAAACAATCACTATACTCTTGTTCATAAGGATAAAAATATTACTTTGCTTCCTATGACTCCTGATTTTATTTTGAAAGATGATATTAATAGAGCTAATAAAGCAAAACAAGAGAAGAATAGGAGTGAAAATCAGATTGTGGCAAAAGAATTTGAGCAACAAATGAAGCCTAATAATAAACCATCTAGTGTTGCTTCTGAAATTAAATTGAAAAGTGCATGTTTATTTGCCACCAAATCTGATATTGATGAGCTAGATTTCAGCAAATCTGTTTGCTATGCTTTTGTGTGCAAAGAGGCATTATTTTCATTCGAGGACGTGCCTTCCTCTTTGCCTCCTTCTGTCACTAACATTTTGCAGGAGTTCGCTGACATCTTTCCACAAGACGTGCCACCGGGATTACCGCCTATTCGAGGGATTGAGCATCAGATTGACTTAATTCCCGGTGCGTCAGTGCCAAACCGTGCGCCATACCGTACCAATCCAGAGGAGACGAAGGAGATTATGCGTCAAGTACTAGAGCTTCTCGACAAAGGTTATATACGCGAATCCCTTAGTCCTTGTGTTGTTCCTATTATTCTAGTGCCAAAAAGGATGGTACATCGCGTATGTGTGTTGATTGTAGAGGCATTAATAATATTACTATTCGTTATCGTCATCCTATTCCTAGGCTTGATGATATGCTTGATGAATTGAGTGGCTCTACAATATTCTCCAAAGTTGATTTGCGTAGTGGATACCATCAAATTTGTATGAAACTGGGGGATGAATGGAAAACAGCTTTTAAAACTAAGTTTGGATTATATGAGTGGTTAGTCATGCCTTTTGGGTTAACTAATGCGCCTAGTACTTTCATGAGACTAATGAACGAAGTTTTACGTGCTTTCATTGGACGATTTGTGGTAGTCTATTTTGATGAAATACTGATTTATAGCAGATCTTTGGAAGAACATTTGGAACATTTACGTGCTGTTTTTATTGCTCTACGTGATGCACGTTTGTTTGGTAACCTTGGGAAGTGCACCTTTTGCACCGACGGAGTATCTTTTCTTGGCTATGTTGTTACTCCACAGGAATTGAAGTTGATAAAGCCAAGATTGAAGCTATTGAGAGTTGGCCGCAGCCCAAACCGGTCACACAAGTGAGGAGTTTTCTTGGCCTCGCTGGATTCTATAGGCGTTTTGTGAGAGATTTCAGCACCATTGCTGCACCTCTCAATGAGCTCACAAAGAAAGATGTGCCTTTTCTTTGGGGTACCGCACAGGAAGAAGCCTTCTCGGTATTGAAAGATAAGTTGACACATGCTCCTTTACTCCAACTTCCTGATTTTAATAAGACTTTTGAGCTTGAATGTGATGCTAGTGGAATTGGATTAGGAGGTGTGTTATTACAAGATGGCAAACCTGTTGCATAATTTTTCGAAAAATTGAGTGGGCCTAGTCTGAATTATTCTACTTATGATAAAGAATTATATGCTCTTGTTCGGACTTTAGAAACATGGCAACATTATTTATGGCCCAAAGAATTTGTTATACATTCTGATCATGAATCTTTGAAACATATTAAAAGTCAAGCTAAACTGAATCGTAGACATGCTAAATGGGTTGAATTCATTCCCTTATGTCATTAAACACAAGAAGGGAAAAGAAAATGTTATTGCTGATGCATTGTCTCGTCGCTATACTATGCTTTCACAACTTGACTTCAAAATATTTGGTTTGGAGACCATCAAAGATCAATATGTGCATGATGCTGATTTTAAAGATGTAATCAGAATTGTAAAGAAGGAAGAATGTGGAACAAGTTTGTCGTTAACGATGGATTTGTGTTTCGTGCTAACAAGCTATGCATTCCAGGTAGCTCCATTCGTCTTTTGTTGTTGCAGGAGGCGCATGGAGGAGGATTAATGGGACACTTTGGCGTGAAGAAGACGGAGGACGTACTTGCTACACATTTCTTTTGGCCAAAGATGAGACGGCATGTTGAGCGTTTTATTGCTCGCTGCACTACATGTCAAAAAGCTAAGTCACGACTCAATCCTCATGGTTTATATATGCCTTTGCCTGTACCTAGTGTTCCTTGGGAGGATATATCTATGGACTTTGTTTTAGGTTTACCTCGAACAAAGAAGGGGAGGGATAGCATATTTGTTGTCGTGGATAGATTCTCGAAAATGGCACACTTTATACCATGTCATAAAAGCGATGATGCTGTTAATGTTGCTGATTTGTTCTTTCGTGAAATTATTCGCTTGCATGGTGTGCCAAATACTATTGTTTCAGATCGTGATACTAAATTTCTTAGCCACTTTTGGAGATGTTTATGGGCTAAGTTGGGGACTAAACTGCTTTTTAGTACTACTTGTCACCCCCAAACTGATGGACAAACTGAAGTAGTCAATAGAACGTTGTCTACTATGCTTAGGGCTGTTTTGAAGAATAATAAGAAAATGTGGGAGGAATGCTTGCCTCATATTGAATTTGCTTATAATCGTGATGAGGACATGACTACCTTGGATATGACCAAAAATATTGCATATATGCATATTTGTCAGGTGATTTCTAGTGCAAACTATTCAATAATCTATTTATGTTATCCAGAACAAAAATACTTCACACACTTTTGTGTTTTGTCTAATTGCAGGTGTATGGGACATTTGTACAATCCACATATGAAGATAAGGAAGAAAGAGATGTTTATTTGCTGTCCAAAAAGTTCTCTCACGTCACTTTTGGCCCAAGAGAAGATAGAGTCCAAGTCTCTCACGTTCTGGATTCAGATTCGGACTGCACAGACACACCTGACTCAAAACGCACACAAGTTTTTCATACGGACTCCGAATTGGGTGATTCTTTTTTTGTTCGAAACTAGATTTCGTGCACTTTCCAACCCAATTGGAATCACCTTCAAATTCGTCCGGAGCGTTGAGTTGTGGACGAAACAATCTGATGCTGCAGCAGAATCCGAGTCAAACTACAAGTCCAAAGGTGTTACATCACCTCCACTTGGGCCCATTGGCCTTGTACGACCTAGATTTAGTTTTAGGCTGCCTTGGGACGTCCTCCAACCTCCTTGGCCTCCACCCCTTGCTCCTATATAAGTAGATCCATCTAGTAGCTTTTCCTTGGGATTTGTTTAGTTAAAAGTTAGCCATTGCAACTTCGTGTACTTCGTTTGTGTCCAACGACCAGACCAAGACCGCTTACGGATCCCCACCATTATCAATACTTCATATATATTCGCAATATTCAGATTTCTTTATCATATTCTTGCTCGTTCTTCGATTGCTTGCAGGAATAGACCTTCGTGGTCAGGTTGATCGTGCTCCAGCGTGGTCAATAACCTCTCGGAGTTGGTTTAGCGATTGCTAAGGCACAACGTCGTTGCACGTTTGTAGTCGGATCGTCAAAGTCGTCTCCACCAAATCGATAGTTATCATCTCATCGAAAGATCGGGACACCCCGCCTCTATCATTTAATATGTTTCAAAGATTCATGATCAGAATGTATAACAAATTCTTTGGGCCATAAATAATGTTGCCATGTTTCTAAAGTCCGAACAAGGGCATATAATTCTTTATCATAAGTAGAATAATTCAGACTAGGCCCTCTCAATTTTTCAGAAAAGTATGCAACAGGTTTGCCATCTTGTAATAACACACCTCCTAATCCAATTCCACTAGCATCACATTCAAGCTCAAAAGTCTTATTAAAATCAGGAAGTTGGAGTAAAGGAGCATGTGTCAACTTATCTTTCAATACCGTGAAGGCTTCTTCCTGTGCGGTACCCCAAAGAAAAGGCACATCTTTCTTTGTAAGCTCATTGAGAGGTGCAGCAATGGTGCTGAAATCTCTCACAAAACGCCTATAGAATCCAGCGAGGCCAAGAAAACTCCTCACTTGTGTGACCGTTTTGGGCTGCGGCCAACTCTCAATAGCTTCAATCTTGGCTTTATCAACTTCAATTCCCTGTGGAGTAACAACATAGCCAAGAAAAGATACTCGGTCGATGCAAAAGGTGCACTTCCCAAGGTTACCAAACAAACGTGCATCACGTAGAGCAATAAAAACAGCACGTAAATGTTCCAAATGTTCCTCCAAAGATCTGCTATAAATCAATATGTCATCAAAGTAAACTACCACAAATCGTCCAATGAAAGCACGTAAAACTTCGTTCATTAATCTCATGAAAGTACTAGGTGCATTAGTTAACCCAAAAGGCATGACTAACCACTCATATAATCCAAACTTAGTTTTAAATGCTGTTTTCCATTCATCTCCCAATTTCATACGAATTTGATGGTAGCCACTACGCAAATCAACTTTGGAGAATACTGTAGAGCCACTCAATTCATCAAGCATATCATCTAGCCTAGGAATAGGATGACGATAACGAATAGTAATATTATTAATGCCTCTACAATCAACACACATACGTGATGTACCATCCTTTTTCGGCACTAGAATAATAGGAATAGCACAAGGACTAAGGGATTCGCGTATATAACCTTTGTCGAGAAGCTCTTGTACTTGACGCATAATCTCCTTCGTCTCCTCTGGATTGGTACGGTATGGTGCACGGTTTGGCAGTGAAGCACCGGGAATTAAGTCGATCTGATGCTCAATCCCTCGAATAGGCGGTAATCCCGGTGGCACGTCTTGTGGAAAAACGTCAGCGAACTCCTGCAAAATGTTAGTGACAGCAGGAGGCAAAGAGGAAGGCACGTCCTCGAATGAAAATAATGCCTCTTTGCACACAAAAGCATAGCAAACAGATTTGCTGAAATCTAGCTCATCAATATCAGATTTGGTGGCAAATAAACATGCACTTTTCAATTTAATTTCAGAAGCAACACTAGATGGTTTATTATTAGGCTTCATTTGTTGCTCAAATTCTTTTGCCACAATCTGATTTTCACTCTTATTCGTCTCCTGTTTTGCTTTATTAGCTCTATTAATATCATCTTTCAAAATGGAATCAGGAGTCATAGGAAGCAAAGTAATATTTTTATCATTATGAACAAGAGTATAGTGATTGTTTCTACCATGGTGTACATAATTTTTATCAAATTGCCATGGTCTACCAAGTAATAAGGAACATGCTTGCATAGGTACCACATCACAATCAACATAATCAGCATATGTAGAGATACTAAAATGCACACGAACAGTACGTGTTACCTTAACCTTGCCGCTGTTGTTGAACCATTGGATGTAGTAAGGATGTGGATGTGGTCTTGTGGTGAGAGAAAGCTTCACCACCATCTCCATGCTAGCCAAGTTGTTGCAGCTCCCTCCGTCTATGATGACGCGCACAGAACGTTCCTTCACAACTCCCTTGGTATGGAACAAATTGTGCCTCTGATTTTGCTCAGCTTGTGTGACCTGCACACTCAAAACACGTTGAGCAACTAAACATTCATACCTGTCAGCGTCTTCAGGAGCCATGTATTGCGTCTCATGATCAGAATCATCTCCACCATGTTCTTCACGTGTAATAAGAGCCAAAGTCTCCTCATCATAGTCACTAGCGGACTCATATCCACCATCCGCGGTAGCAATCATCACACGCGGAGATTTGCATTCTCTCGCATAATGACCTCCTCCCTTACAACGACGACAAATAATATCACTTGTGTGCCCTGTTGATGACATGGAAGAAGAAGAACGCTGTGCAGGCCCCGCAGGTGCGCTCTTGGCAGATAATGGTGGTTGTGCCTGTTTTCTTGTATCACGGCTGGAGGTGGCACCGGATGGAGGTGCTGGTGTAGTTGAAGTAGAAGATGCACGTGGTGTCCATGATGAAGGTCGGCCTGCAGAAAAGTTAGTTCGCCCCAATGCTTGTCGATCCTGCACTTCACGTTCAGCTTTACAAGCAAGATGGAATAAACGAGTGATATTAGTATACTCCTTATAGTCTAGAATGGTCTGAATCTCTCTATTTAATCCACCCAGAAAACGTGCAAGCATAGCTTCATTCTCCTCAACAATACCACATCTAATCATGCCAGTTTGTAATTCCTGATAATATTCTTCTAAGAATTTTTCCCTTGTCTTAAATGCTGCAATTTTTGAAGCAATTCACGTTGATAATATGGTGGAACCCAACGCGTACGCATAGCAGTTTTCAAAGCAGCCCAAGTAGTTGGAATAGGATATAATCTACAATGTTCAGACCACCATACACATGCAAAACTAGTGAAAGTACAAACAGCAGCAGCAACTCGTCTCTCCTCAGGATATTGTAAACATGTAAATCGTTGTTCAGTTTCTAACTCCCAAGTAAGATATATATCAGGAACATATCTACCCTCAAATGGTGGAATATTCAATTTCAGTTTAGGAATATGGACATCATCTCGTACCTGAGGTGGTGGTGGTGCAGGCCTACCATTACGAATATATACCTGAGGTCGACCTGCTGGTGGTGGTGCTGGTGGCTGCTCGTAGATCTGATTTTGATCAACCTCATCCTCATAATCGCCCGCATACTCATCATCCTCCTGGGTACCAGCAACAGCAGTAGCAGGAGCCACAGAAGTATCAACAGCAGCACCAACAGTTTGGCCAAACGCAAGAGGAACACGGCTCGCTCGGCGAAGGTCTATTTCGCGACGTGGAGGTAGTCGTTGTTGTTGTTGTTGGAGAGGTGCGTTAGGTGCAGCGGGTGGTGGTGGTGGAAGACGCGCGAGCAATTCATTAAATCTGTTGTCGAGCTTTGTTTCGAACGTCTTCTCAAGGCCAGTGATCTTCTCCATGGCCTCTTCAAAATTGTTCAGTACATCTTGCACCTGTCTCAAAAACTGGAAACGGGTCAAAAAAAACTTCCTATAATGGCACCTGTCTCAAAACACTCAGAAACACCTAAAAATAGGATAGCCAGAAAATTTTTCGAAAAATGCGTTTTCGAAAAATTTTGGGCCTAAACGGAGCATGGCTACCCGACTCTTTTTTTTCCGAAACCTACTCCGGCAAGGAAACACGAATCGGAATCTAGATGGATCTCGAAAACAAACCTAATATGCAAGGAACTCGGATTGGTGGTGGATATATGGTGGTGGTATATGGCAGCGGTGGTGGTAGCGGTGGTAGTATATGGATATGGATCGGTGGTGGTATATGGATACGGATTCGGAGCGGTGGCGGATAAGCGGTGGTGGTAGATGGCAGGGGCGATGATGATGGTGCGGCGGCAGCGTGACAACTTATGACCAGAACTCGAAACTCTAAAAGACTAGACTCTAAGACCAGCAACTAGACACGACGATGCAACCGCAAATTCAACAAAGCAAAACCCTAAAAAGACTATGCAAAGGGTCAGATTGGTTCGGATATGATGAACTAACCCTAATTTTTTTTTGTGTGGCTTTTTCGTGGACTGTAGGTATGAAGAACAGACTCGATCTAAACTACGAAAAACTGTAAAATCTCACCGAGCAACCTGGAAATCTGATACCACTTGATAGAGGCAAAGGTGTCCCGTCTTTCGATGAGATGGTGGATTTCGCTTTGGTGGAAGTCGACTTTGACGATCCGACTACGAACGTGCGAGGACGTCGCGCCTTAGCAATCGCTAAACCAACTCCGAGAGGTTATTGACCACGTCGGAGCACGATCAACCTGACCACGAGGGTCTGTTTCCTGCGAGCAAACGAAGAACAAGCAAGAAACTAAGATTGCAATCTGGATATTGCGAATATAAGATGAAAGCTTTATTGATCAAGGTGGGGTTCTGTGACGCCTTCGTCTGGTCGTTGAACACAAACGAAGTGCGCGAAGTTGCAGCTATGGCGAACTTTTAATCTAAACAAAACCCAAAGTCTAAACGATGCCCTAAGGGCTGTATATATGGAGGAAGAGGGGGGGAATTTCGTGGCCCTTGGTGGAGGGGTCCGAAATCAACCCTATCTCTTGTTTCCCCACACATACGTACTCTAAAAATAGCCTATACTTATGTATTTCGAAATTACATGGGCCTGGCCCAATAATAAGGTGACGCAGCACCTAAAATAGCCTCGGGACGAAATTTATGAAGTGGCATCTTGTATATTTCGTCCAAGGCTTCATGCACCCATTATGGTGGCTTCAAAGTCCTGAAATCATCACTTGGAACTCCGTTCTTGTTTCCCTTGCGCATGCCATCATCTCCATGCTTGTTCTTGCTCCAATGTTCATCCTTCTCCAAGCTAGGCCCTTCATTTGTAAGCAAAACAAATGTATCCAGTTTAGGTAGCATCATATTCTCATGAACATTAGAATCATTACCAAGAAACGAAAGTACCTGGTAATTTAGTTGGCGTGCACGAGCTCTAGTAATTGGTCCAGTATGTATAGCAGCAGGGGCTGTGGGTGTAACAATTGTATTGATGTCCTCATCAAGAGCACTACATCAGCTCCACCATGTGACCTGTCGCCACCTAGAGTGCCTACATCATCTTTGTTGATCATAAGAGGTAATGACAAAGGTACCGATCTTCCACCTCCACATGAGTATGATGAATTCCTTGTCAACTTAAATGAACCATGCGATGAGCTACCCACTACTTTGATCACACCAGCTATTTTAGAGGACTATGTTCATGATTTTACTTTGCCATGTGATCAAACAATTTTGAGTGAACCCATTGAATTAACTATTGATGCAAAAGAACCATGTGAATCAGTGAAAAGATCAGATTTGGATCAAATACGTTTGAAAATAGTTGTGCCAATGTTTAATCATTTTGATATGACCTCTAATCTTGGTGATGGTTCATCAAGGTTGGGATGGTTTAATGAGGAGCATTGCCAATCTTTTATTATGAATAAGAGCTTCACTTATATGTGCAAACTGAGTTGCAATATTTTCATGCCTTTGACTTCTTGTGATAATATATTGGCTTTATTTTTCACGACTTTTGAAGGGTGCTCTTGTATAATTGTGTCACATGTGCCACAACTGAGATCAGTTAAAATGGATGACATATACATATACAACGTGTACACCTTGTCTCTATTGTTAGCCATATTTCATATTAAGCAACGCCGAGGACGGCTTTCTTCTCAAGAAGGGGAGGATGACAAGGACATGGCTACCACAGTTACACCCATATCCCCTGTTGTTTTACCTCTTGGAACAGTTGCTAGAGCTCAGATACGCCAATTAAATTATCAGGTACTTCGTTTCTTGGTAATGTTTCTAGTGTTCATGAGAATATGATGCTGCCTAACTTAGATACATTTGTGTTGCTTGCAATTGAAGGGCCTAGCACGGACAAGAAGGATGAACATTGGAGCATGGTCAAGCACGAAGATGAAGGTGCGTGCAAAGAGAACAAGAACGGAGGTTCAAGTGGAGATTTCCGGACTTTGAAGCCACCATGATGACATACAAGAAGATGGACGAAATATACAAGATGGCCTTTCATAAATTTCCTCTATAGCTTATTATTGGTGTCGCGCCACCTTATTTTGGGCCAGGTCCATGTAATCTATTTTTAGAGTCCATATTATAGGGGAAACGACTTAGGAGGTGTTTTAGTCCCACCTTGCCAAGGGTGGACAAAATCCCCTCTCTTTTCCCTATATATATAGCCCTTAAGGCTTCGTTTAGACTTGGGTTTTATTTAGTTAAAAGTTAGCCATCGCTGCAACTTCGTGTACTTCGTTTGTGTCCAACGACCAGACCAAGACCGCTTATGAAACCCCACTTTTATCAATACTTCATCCATACTCGCAATATTCAGATTGCTTAATCATATTCTTGCTTGTTCTTCGATTGCTTGCAGGAATAGACCTTCGTGGTCAGGTTGATCGTGCTCCAGCATGGTCAATAACCTCCCGGAGTTGGTTTAGCGATTGCTAAGGCGCAACGTCGTGCACGTTTGTAGTCGGATCCTCAAAGTCGTCTCCACCAAATCGATAGTTATCATCTCATCAAAAGATCGGGACCCTCGCCTCTATCAGTAACTTTCATGGTCCATCGAGCCATCCCTCCAGAACGGTTCCGTGTCCCATAACGGGCTTATATTTTTTTACCATTGGGCCGGGCGTGCCACAAGGGTGCGTCATTTTCACCTTAACGAGGTGATGAGGACATCAATACCATTGTCACACCCACAACCCCTACTGCTACATATACGGGACCAATTACTAGAGCTCGCGCACGCCAATTAAATTATCAGGTACTTTCGTTTCTTGGTAATGATTCTAATGTTCATGAGAATATGATGCTGCCTAAATTGGATACATTTGTTTTTGCTTAGAAATGAAGGGCCTAGCTTGGAGAAGGATGAACATTGGAGCAAGAACAAGCATGGAGATGATGCCATGCGCAAGGGGAACAAGAACGGAGTTACAAGTGATGATTTCAGGACTTTGAAGCCACCATAATGGGTGCATGAAGCCATGGACGAAATATAGAAGATGCCACTTCATAAATTTCGTCCCGAGGCTATTATAGGTGCTGCGTCACCTTTTTATTGGGCCAGGCCCATGTAATTTCGAAATACATAAGTATAGGCTATTTTTAGAGTCCGTATGTGTGGGGAAACAAGAGATAGGGTTGATTTCGGACCCCTCCACCAAGGGCCACGAAATTCCCCCTCTCTTCCTCCATATATACAGCCCTTAGGGCACCGTTTAGACTTTGGGTTTTGTTTAGATTAAAAGTTCGCCATAGCTGCAACTTCGCGTACTTCGTTTGTGTTCAACGACCAGACAAAGGCGTCACAGAACCCCACCTTGATCAATAAAGCTTTCATCTTATATTCGCAATATCCAGATTGCAATCTTAGTTTCTTGCTTGTTCTTCGTTTGCTCGCAGGAAACAGACCCTCGTGGTCAGGTTGATCGTGCTCCGGCGTGGTCAATAACCTCTCGGAGTTGGTTTAGCGATTGCTAAGGCGCGACGTCCTCGCACGTTCGTAGTCGGATCGTCAAAGTCGACTTCCACCAAAGCGATATCCATCATCTCATCAAAAGACGGGACACCTTTGCCTCTATCAAGTGGTATCAGATTTCCAGGTTGCTCGGTGAGACTTTACAGTTTTTCGTAGTTTAGATCGAGTCTGTTCTTCATACCTATAGTCCACGAAAAAGCCAAAAAAAAATTTAGGGTTAGTTCATCCCATCCGAACCAATCTGAGCCTTGCATAATCTTTTCTGTATTTGCTTTGTTGAATTTGCGGTTGCATCGTCGTGTCCAGTTGCTGGTCTTAGCGTCTAGTCTTTTAGAGTTCCGAGTTCTGTTCACAGGTTGTCACGTCGCCGCTGCCATATATCACCACCGCATCATCATCGTCGCTGTTGCCATATACCACCACCACATATTCACCGCCAATCCGAATCCATATACGTCACCACATATCCGCCGCCATCACGCCAATCCAAGTTCACCTGCAACATATATCCGCCACCTATCCGTGTTCCACCAGATTCATCTCCGCCACCAGTCCGAGTTCCACCAGATTCATCTCCGCCACCAGTCCTAGTCCGAGTCCAGTAATTGTTGCATTGTTCTCGATTTCCAGATCACGCGACACTCCGAGTCGTGACAGAGAAGGACTCCCCAACTTCCGAGCCATCCGCAGAAGAAAAATAGTTCCATTTTCAAAAAAAAACTAAGTCTGGAAAATTCTGGCTAGGCAGTTTTTAGACCATTTGTAGACTTTTTCGAAAAAAATTTGTTGCGGAGCAAAAAAAAAAGAGGAAAAAAAGTGCAAAAAAAAGAGAAAAAAAAATTCAGAGTGTGCTCCTCCCTTGTTTACGTGCCGCGCCGTGATTTTGTCGGTGTTCTAGGCTCGCGTCTCTAGCACAGTCTAGCCTAGGACCAGCACAGTACCGTCGTTGAGCATTTATTCAACTTTGCATCTCTGAATTGATTATTGCTGACCCTTTTTGCTACCATATTATAAGCCTTCCCAGCTCCACATACATCTACATCATGCGTTTGACTCTCCCTGGTAATCGCTCTATCCAAGCTTTGAGAGTTTTGACTACAACGGTTGCCGATCACCGCCTGTTGCTGGGTAAGAACTGGTAAGAATTTGAGTTTTGCTTGACGGATTTGTGACACCCACCACCACCACTTGTTCGTAGTCTGTAGGATCATATTCTTGTGTGTTTCTATTGCTGCTAACCATGCCAGGATCACAAGCCGACGAGATTGACTGGGAGAATTTATCGAACAAGGAGCTTCATGATAAGTTTCAGCAAATGATGACTGAACAGGTGCAAGATGTGCTGAACAATTTTGAAGAGGCCATGGAGAAGATCACTGGCCTTGAGAAGACGTTCAAAACAAAGCTCGATAACAAGTTTAATGAATTGCTCGCGCGTCTTCCACCACCACCACCCGCTGCACCTAACGCACCTCTCCAACAACAACAACAACGACTACCTCCACGTCGCGAAACAGACCTCCGCCGAGCAAGCCGTGTTCCTCTTGCGTTTGGCCAAACTGTTGTGCTGCTGTTGATACTTCTGTGGCTCCTGCTGCTGATGCGGAGGAGGATGATTATGTGGGAGATTATGAGGATGAGGTTGATCAAAATCAGCACTACGTGCAGCCACCTGTACCACCACCAGCAGGTCGACCTCAGGTATATATTCGTAATGGTAGGCCTGCACCACCACCTCAGGTACGAGATGATGTCCATATTCCTAAACTGAAATTGAATATTCCACCATTTGAGGGTAGATATGTTCCTGATATATATCTTACTTGGGAGTTAGAAACTGAACAACGATTTACATGTTTACAATATCCTGAGGAGAGACGAGTTGCTGCTGCTGTTTGTGCTTTCACTAGTTTTGCATGTGTATGGTGGTCTGAACATTGTAGATTATATCCTATTCCAACTACTTGGGCTGCTTTGAAAACTGCTATGCGTACGCGTTGGGTTCCACCATATTATCAACGTGAATTGCTTCAAAAATTGCAGCGTTTAAGACAAGGGAAAAATTCTGTAGAAGAATATTATCAGGAATTACAAACTGGCATGATTAGATGTGGTATTGTTGAGGAGAATGAAGCTATGCTAGCACGTTTTCTGGGTGGATTAAATAGAGAGATTCAGACCATTCTAGACTATAAGGAGTATACTAATATCACTCGTTTATTCCATCTTGCTTGTAAAGCTGAACGTGAAGTGCAGGATCGACAAGCATTGGGGCGAACTAACTTTTCTGCAGGCCGACCTTCATCATGGACACCACGTGCATCTTCTACTTCAACTGCACCAGCACCTCCATCCGGTGCCACCTCCAGCCGTGATACAAGAAAACAGGCACAACCACCATTATCTGCCAAGAGCGCAACTGCGGGGCCTGCACAGCGTTCTTCTTCTTCCATGGCATCAACAGGGCACACAAGTGATATTATTTGTCGTCGTTGTAAGGGAGGAGGATTAATGGGACACTTTGGCGTGAAGAAGACGGAGGACGTACTTGCTACACATTTCTTTTGGCCAAAGATGAGACGGGATGTTGAGCGTTTTATTGCTAGATGCACTACATGTCAAAAAGCTAAGTCACGACTCAATCCTCATGGTTTATATATGCCTTTGCCTGTACCTAGTGTTCCTTGGGAGGATATATCTATGGACTTTGTTTTAGGTTTACCTCGAACAAAGAAGGGGAGGGATAGCATATTTGTTGTCGTGGATAGATTCTCGAAAATGGCACACTTTATACCATGTCATAAAAGCGATGATGCTGTTAATGTTGCTGATTTGTTCTTTCGTGAAATTATTCGCTTGCATGGTGTGCCAAATACTATTGTTTCAGATCGTGATACTAAATTCCTTAGCCACTTTTGGAGATGTTTATGGGCTAAGTTGGGGACTAAACTGCTTTTTAGTACTACTTGTCACCCCCAAACTGATGGACAAACTGAAGTAGTCAATAGAACGTTGTCTACTATGCTTAGGGCTGTTTTGAAGAATAATAAGAAAATGTGGGAGGAATGCTTGCCTCATATTGAATTTGCTTATAATCGTTCATTGCATTCTACTACTAAGATGTGCCCTTTTGAAGTTGTGTATGGTTTCCTACCTCGTGCACCTATTGATTTGTTGCCTCTTCCATCTTCGGAGAAGGTTAATTTTGATGCTAAACAACATGCTGAATTGATTTTAAAAATGCATGAGTTAACTAAGGAAAACATTGAGCGTATGAATGCTAAATATAAACTTGCTGGAGATAAGGGTAGAAAACATGTTGTGTTTGCACCTGGAGATCTTGTTTGGTTACATTTGCGTAAGGATAGATTTCCTGATTTGCGCCAATCAAAGCTAATGCCACGTGCTGATGGTCCCTTTAAGGTGTTAGAGAAAATAAATGATAATGCATATAAACTTGAGCTGCCTGCAGATTTTGGGGTTAGTCCCACTTTTAACATTGCAGATTTGAAGCCTTATTTGGGTGAGGAAGATGAACTTCCGTCGAGGACGACTTCATTTCAAGAAGGGGAGGATGATGAGGACATCAATACAATTGTTACACCCACAGCCCCTGCTGCTATACATACTGGACCAATTACTAGAGCCCGTGCACGCCAACTAAATTACCAGGTACTTTCGTTTCTTGGTAATGATTCTAATGTTCATGAGAATATGATGCTGCCTAAATTGGATACATTTGTTTTGCTTACAAATGAAGGGCCTAGCTTGGAGAAGGATGAACATTGGAGCAAGAACAAGCATGGAGATGATGGCATGCGCAAGGGGAACAAGAACGGAGTTACAAGTGATGATTTCAGGACTTTGAAGCCACCATAATGGGTGCATGAAGCCTTGGACGAAATATACAATATGCCACTTCATAAATTTCGTCCCGAGGCTATTTTAGGTGCTGCGTCACCTTATTATTGGGCCAGGCCCATGTAATTTCGAAATACATAAGTATAGGCTATTTTTAGAGTCCGTATGTGTGGGGAAACAAGAGATAGGGTTGATTTCGGACCCCTCCACCAAGGGCCACGAAATTCCCCCCTCTTCCTCCATATATACAGCCCTTAGGGCATCGTTTAGACTTTGGGTTTTGTTTAGATTAAAAGTTCGCCATAGCTGCAACTTCGCGTACTTCGTTTGTGTTCAACGACCAGACAAAGGCGTCACAGAACCCCACCTTGATCAATAAAGCTTTCATCTTATATTCGCAATATCCAGATTGCAATCTTAGTTTCTTGCTTGTTCTTCGTTTGCTCGCAGGAAACAGACCCTCGTGGTCAGGTTGATCGTGCTCCGGCGTGGTCAATAACCTATCGGAGTTGGTTTAGCGATTGCTAAGGCGCGACGTCCTCGCACGTTCGTAGTCGGATCGTCAAAGTCGACTTCCACCAAAGCGAAATCCACCATCTCATCGAAAGACGGGACACCTTTGCCTCTATCAAGTGGTATCAGATTTCCAGGTTGCTCGGTGAGATTTTACAGTTTTTCGTAGTTTAGATCGAGTCTATTCTTCATACCTATAGTCCACGAAAAATCCACAAAAAAAAAATTAGGGTTAGTTCACCATATCCGAACCAATCTGAGCCTTGCATAATCTTTTTAGGGTTTTGCTTTGTTGAATTTGCGTTGCTCAACGTGTTTTGAGTGTGCAGGTCACACAAGCTGAGCAAAATCAGAGGCACAATTTGTTCCATACCAAGGGAGTTGTGAAGGAACGTTCTGTGCGCGTCATCATAGACGGAGGGAGCTGCAACAACTTGGCTAGCATGGAGATGGTGGAGAAGCTTTCTCTCACCACAAGACCACATCCACATCCTTACTACATCCAATGGTTCAACAACAGCGGCAAGGTTAAGGTAACACGTACTGTTCGTGTGCATTTTAGTATCTCTACATATGCTGATTATGTTGATTGTGATGTGGTACCTATGCAAGCATGTTCCTTATTACTTGGTAGACCATGGCAATTTGATAAAAATTCTGTACACCATGGTAGAAACAATCACTATACTCTTGTTCATAAGGATAAAAATATTACTTTGCTTCCTATGACTCCTGATTCCATTTTGAAAGATGATATTAATAGAGCTAATAAAGCAAAACAGGAGACAAATAAGAGTGAAAATCAGATTGTGGCAAAAGAATTTGAGCAACAAATGAAGCCTAATAATAAACCATCTAGTGTTGCTTCTGAAATTAAATTGAAAAGTGCATGTTTATTTGCCACCAAATCTGATATTGATGATCTAGATTTCAGCAAATCTGTTTGCTATGCTTTTGTGTGCAAAGAGGCATTATTTTCATTCGAGGACGTGCCTTCCTCTTTGCCTCCTGTTGTCACTAACATTTTGCAGGAGTTCGCTGACGTCTTTCCACAAGACGTGCCACCGGGATTACCGCCTATTCGAGGGATTGAGCATCAGATTGACTTAATTCCCGGTGCTTCACTGCCAAACCGTGCACCATATCGTACCAATCCAGAGGAGACGAAGGAGATTATGCGTCAAGTACAAGAGCTTCTCGACAAAGGTTATATACGCGAATCCCTTAGTCCTTGTGCTGTTCCTATTATTCTAGTGCCGAAAAAGGATGGTACATCACGTATGTGTGTTGATTGTAGAGGCATTAATAATATTACTATTCGTTATCGTCATCCTGTTCCTAGGCTAGATGATATGCTTGATGAATTGAGTGGCTCTACAATATTCTCCAAAGTTGATTTGCGTAGTGGATACCATTAAATTCGTATGAAATTGGGAGATGAATGGAAAACAGCATTCAAAACTAAGTTTGGATTATATGAGTGGTTAGTCATGCCTTTTGGGTTGACTAATGCACCTAGTACTTTCATGAGATTAATGAATGAAGTTTTACGTGCTTTCATTGGACGATTTGTGGTAGTTTACTTTGATGACATATTGATTTATAGCAGATCTTTGGAAGAACATTTGGAACATTTACGTGCTATTTTTATTGCTCTACGTGATGCACGTTTGTTTGGTAACCTTGGGAAGTGCTTTTTAGTACTACTTGTCACCCCCAAACTGATGGACAAACTGAAGTAGTCAATAGAACGTTGTCTACTATGCTTAGGGCTATTTTGAAGAATAATAAGAAAATGTGGGAGGAATGCTTGCCTCATATTGAATTTGCTTATAATCGTTCATTGCATTCTACTACTAAGATGTGCCCTGTTGAAGTTGTGTATGGTTTCCTACCTCATGCACCTATTGATTTGTTGCCTCTTCCATCTTCGGAGAAGGTTAATTTTGATGCTAAACAACGTGCTGAATTGATTTTAAAAATGCATGAGTTAACTAAGGAAAACATTGAGCGTATGAATGCTAAATATAAACTTGCTGGAGATAAGGGTAGAAAACATGTTGTGTTTGCACCTGGAGATCTTGTTTGGTTACATTTGCGTAAGGATAGATTTCCTGATTTGCGCAAATCAAAGCTAATGCCACGTGCTGATGGTCCCTTTAAGGTGTTAGAGAAAATAAATGATAATGCATATAAACTTGAGCTGCCTTGATAGAGGCAGAGGTGTCCCGTCTTTCGATGAGATGATGGATATCGCTTTGGTGGAAGTCGACTTTGACGATCCGACTACGAACGTGCGAGGACGTCGCGCCTTAGCAATCGCTAAACCAACTTCGAGAGGTTATTGACCACACCGGAGCACAATCAACCTGACCACGAGGGTCTGTTTCCTGCGAGCAAACGAAGAACAAGCAAGAAACTAAGATTGCAATCTGGATATTGCGAATATAAGATGAAAGCTTTATTGATCAAGATGGGGTTCTGTGACGCCTTTGTCTGGTCGTTGAACACAAACGAAGTACGCGAAGTTGCAGCTATGGCGAACTTTTAATCTAAACAAAACCCAAAGTCTAAACGATGCCCTAAGGGCTGTATATATGGAGGAAGAGGGGGGGAATTTCGTGGCCCTTGGTGGAGGGGTCCGAAATCAACCCTATCTCTTGTTTCCCCACACATACGGACTCTAAAAATAGCCTATACTTATGTATTTCGAAATTACATGGGCCTGGCCCAATAATAAGGTGACGCAGCACCTAAAATAGCCTCGGGACGAAATTTATGAAGTGGCATCTTGTATATTTCGTCCAAGGCTTCATGCACCCATTATGGTGGCTTCAAAGTCCTGAAATCATCACTTGTAACTCCGTTCTTGTTCTTGCTCCAATGTTCATCCTTCTCCAAGCTAGGCCCTTCATTTGTAAACAAAACAAATGTATCCAATTTAGGCAGCATCATATTCTCATGAACATTAGAATCATTACCAAGAAACGAAAGTACCTGGTAATTTAGTTGGCGTGCACGAGCTCTAGTAATTGGTCCAGTATGTATAGCAGCAGGGGCTGTGGGTGTAACAATTGTATTGATGTCCTCATCATCCTCCCCTTCTTGAAATGAAGTCGTCGTCGACGGAAGTCCATCTTCCTCACCCAAATAAGGCTTCAAATCTGCAATGTTAAAAGTGGGACTAACCCCAAAATCTGCAGGCAGCTCAAGTTTATATGCATTATCATTTATTTTCTCTAACACCTTAAAGGGACCATCAGCACGTGGCATTAGCTTTGATTTGCGCAAATCAGGAAATCTATCCTTACGCAAATGTAACCAAACAAGATCTCCAGGTGCAAACACAACATGTTTTCTACCCTTATCTCCAGCAAGTTTATATTTAGCATTCATATGCTCAATGTTTTCCTTAGTTAACTCATGCATTTTTAAAATCAATTCAGCACGTTGTTTAGCATCAAAATTAACCTTCTCCGAAGATGGAAGAGGCAACAAATCAATAGGTGCACGAGGTAGGAAACCATACACAACTTCAAAAGGGCACATCTTAGTAGTAGAACGCAATGAACGATTATAAGCAAATTCAATATGAGGCAAGCATTCCTCCCACATTTTCTTATTATTCTTCAAAACAGCCCTAAGCATAGTAGACAACGTTCTATTGACTACTTCAGTTTGTCCATCAGTTTGGGGGTGACAAGTAGTACTAAAAAGCAGTTTAGTCCCCAACTTAGCCCATAAACATCTCCAAAAGTGGCTAAGAAATTTAGTATCACGATCTGAAACAATAGTATTTGGCACACCATGCAAGCGAATAATTTCACGAAAGAACAAATCAGCAACATTAACAGCATCATCGCTTTTATGACATGGTATAAAGTGTGCCATTTTCGAGAATCTATCCACGACAACAAATATGCTATCCATCCCCTTCTTTGTTCGAGGTAAACCTAAAACAAAGTCCATAGATATATCCTCCCAAGGAACACTAGGTACAGGCAAAGGCATATATAAACCATGAGGATTGAGTCATGACTTAGCTTTTTGACATGTAGTGCATCGAGCAATAAAACGCTCAACATCCCGTCTCATCTTTGGCCAAAAGAAATGTGTAGCAAGTACGTCCTCCATCTTCTTCACGCCAAAGTGTCCCATTAATCCTCCTCCATGCGCCTCCTGCAACAACAAAAGACGAACGGAGCTAGCTGGAATGCATAGCTTGTTAGCACGAAATATAAATCCATCGTTAACAACAAACTTGTTCCACATTCTTCCTTCTTTACAATTCTGCATTACATCTTTAAAATCAGCATCATGCACATATTGATCTTTGATGGTCTCCAAACCAAATATTTTGAAGTCAAGTTGTGAAAGCATAGTATAGCGACGAGACAATGCATCAGCAATAACATTTTCTTTTCCCTTCTTGTGTTTAATGACATAAGGGAAAGTCTCAATGAATTCAACCCATTTAGCATGTCTACGATTCAGTTTAGCTTGACTTTTAATATGTTTCAAAGATTCATGATCAGAATGTATAACAAATTCTTTGGGCCATAAATAATGTTGCCATGTTTCTAAAGTCCGAACAAGAGCATATAATTCTTTATCATAAGTAGAATAATTCAGACTAGGCCCACTCAATTTTTCAGAAAAGTATGCAACAGGTTTGCCATCTTGTAATAACACACCTCCTAATCCAATTCCACTAGCATCACATTCAAGCTCAAAAGTCTTATTAAAATCAGGAAGTTGGAGTAAAGGAGCATGTGTCAACTTATCTTTCAATACCGTGAAGGCTTCTTCCTGTGCGGTACCCCAAACAAAAGGCACATCCTTCTTTGTAACCTCGTTGAGAGGTGCAGCAATGGTGCTGAAATCTCTCACAAAACGCCTATAGAATCCAGCGAGGCCAAGAAAACTCCTCACTTCTGTGACCGTTTTGGGCTGCGGCCAACTCTCAATAGCTTCAATCTTGGCTTTGTCAACTTCAATTCCCTGTGGAGTAACAACATAGCCAAGAAAAGATACTCGGTCGGTGCAAAAGGTGCACTTCCCAAGGTTACCAAACAAACGTGCATCACGTAGAGCAATAAAAACAGCACGTAAATGTTCCAAATGTTCTTCCAAAGATCTGCTATAAATCAGTATATCATCAAAATAGACTACCACAAATCGTCCAATGAAAGCACGTAAAACTTCGTTCATTAGTCTCATGAAAGTACTAGGCGCATTAGTTAACCCAAAAGGCATGACTAACCACTCATATAATCCGAACTTAGTTTTAAATGCAGTTTTCCATTCATCCCCCAATTTCATACGAATTTGATGGTATCCACTACGCAAATCAACTTTGGAGAATATTGTAGAGCCACTCAATTCATCAAGCATATCATCGAGCCTAGGAATAGGATGACGATAACGAATAGTAATATTATTAATGCCTCTACAATCAACACACATACGTGATGTACCATCCTTTTTCGGCACTAGAATAATAGGAACAACACAAGGACTAAGGGATTCACGTATATAACCTTTGTCGAGAAGCTCTTGTACTTGACGCATAATCTCCTTCGTCTCCTCTAGATTGGTACAGTATGGTGCACGGTTTGGCAGTGAAGCACCGGGAATTAAGTCAATCTGATGCTCAATCCCTCGAATAGGCGGTAATCCCGGTGGCACGTCTTGTGGAAAGACGTCAGCGAACTCCTGCAAAATGTTAGTGACAGCAGGAGGCAAAGAGGAAGGCACGTCCTCGAATGAAAATAATGCCTCTTTGCACACAAAAGCATAGCAAACAGATTTGCTGAAATCTAGCTCATCAATATCAGATTTGATGGCAAATAAACATGCACTTTTCAATTTAATTTCAGAAGCAACACTAGATGGTTTATTATTAGGCTTCATTTGTTGCTCAAATTCTTTTGCCACAATCTGATTTTCACTCATATTCTTCTCCTGTTTTGCTTTATTAGCTCTATTAATATCATCTTTCAAAATGGAATCAGGAGTCATAGGAAGCAAAGTAATATTTTTATCCTTATGAACAAGAGTATAGTGATTGTTTCTACCATGGTGTACAGAGTTTTTATCAAATTGCCATGGTCTACCAAGTAATAAGGAACATGCTTGCATAGGTACCACATCACAATCAACATAATCAGCATATGTAGAGATACTAAAATGCACACGAACAGTACGTGTTACCTTAACCTTGCCGCTGTTGTTGAACCATTGGATGTAGTAAGGATGTGGATGTGGTCTTGTGGTGAGAGAAAGCTTCTCCACCATCTCCATGCTAGCCAAGTTGTTGCAGCTCCCTCCGTCTATTATGACGCGCACAGAACGTTCCTTCACAACTCCCTTGGTATGGAACAAATTGTGCCTCTGATTTTGCTCAGCTTGTGTGACCTGCACACTCAAAACACGTTGAGCAACTAAACATTCATACCTGTCAGCGTCTTCAGGAGCCATGTATTGCGTCTCATGATCAGAATCATCTCCACCATGAACTATGCAAGTTACTCATCTATTCATGTGTCATATATGCAAAAATCAAGGGAAGTAAAAATGGATGACATATACATATACAACATGTACACCTTGTCTCTTTTGTTAGTCACATTTCAGATTAAGCAACGCCGAGGACGGCTTTATTTTCAAGAAGGGGAGGATGATGAGGACATGACTACCTTGGATATGACCAAAAATATTGCATATATGCATATTTGTCAGGTGATTTCTAGTGCAAACTATTCAATAATCTATTTATGTTATCCAGAACAAAAATACTTCACACACTTTTATGTTTTGTCTAATTGCAGGTGTATGGGACATTTGTACAATCCACATATGAAGATAAGGAAGAAAGAGATGTTTATTTGCTGTTCAAAAAGTTCTCTCACGTCACTTTTGGCCCAAGAGAAGATAGAGTCCAAGTCTCTCACGTTCTGGATTCAGATTCGGACTGCACAGACATACCTGACTCAAAACGCACACAAGTTTTTCATACGGACTCCGAATTGGGTGATTCTTTTTTTGCTGGAAACTAGATTTCGTGCACTTTCCAACCCAATTGGAATCACCTTCAAATTCGTCCGGAGCATTGAGTTGTGGACGAAACAATCTGATGCTGCAGCAGAATCCGAGTCAAACTACAAGTCCAAAGGTGTTACACCACCTCCACTTGGGCCCATGTGCCTTGTACGACCTAGGGTTAGTTTTAGGCTGCCTTGGGACGTCCTCCCACCTCCTTGGCCGCCACCCCTTGCTCCTATATAAGTAGATCCATCTAGTAGCTTTTTCCTGGGGATTTGTTTAGTTAAAAGTTAGCCATTGCAACTTCGTGTACTTCGTTTGTGTCCAACGACCAGACCAAGACCGCTTCCGGATCCCCACCATTATCAATACCTCATATATATTTGCAATATTCAGATTGCTTTATCATATTCTTGCTCGTTCTTCGATTGCTTGCAGGAATAGACCTTCGTGGTCAGGCTGACCGTGCTTCCGGCCTCGTCAGTAACCTCAGGAGATTGGTTTAGCGATTGCTAAGGCGCAACGTCGTGCACGTTTGTAGTCGGATCGTCAAAGTCGTCTCCACCAAATCGATAGTTATCATCTCATCGAAAGATCGGGACACCCCCGCCTCTATCAAGTGGTATCAGTTTTCATGTTGCTCGGTGAGAATTTCCAGTTTTTCCTAGATTAGATTTATTTTCTTACCTATTGTCCAAGAAAAAGCCACAAAACAAAAGTTAGATCTATTCATCCTTTGTCCTAGCCAGACTGAGCCTTTGCAATTTTCTTTTCATTGTTTGCATTATTGAATTATCGGTTGCATCGCCGTGTCGAGTTGCTGGTCTTAGTGTCTAGTTCCTTTAGAGTTTCGAGTTCTGTTCACATTAGTCACGCAGCCGCTGCATCATTATCCCATCCGCTGTCCACCATCCCATCCACCAATTTCCACCACGTGCTACGCACTGTTTATTGTCATAATCATAGTTGAGGTCACTCACATCTTCGCCTGATCGAATCTGCATCTTATCTAGTTTGTCTTGGAAAGAGGGAGAAAAAGAATATAAAGAAAAAAAGAGAGAAAAAAGGAAAGAAAAAAAAAGAAAAAGAGGGAGAAGAAAAAGAAAAAAAAAGCGTGAGAAAAAAAAGAGAGAAGAAAAAAAATTGGATCTATCTAGAATCAATCTCGTACCTGAATTCGGATTGGAATCTGTTTTGTGCACTGTTCAGTAAAACAGCTTGGCTATTGTTTCACATCATTATCTTTACTGCCGTTGTGATCTTCACTTATATCTTGCTGTCCAGAGCTGCTTTGTATGCTTCATTGATGCTGGTTGTGCTACGACGTGACCTCATTAGTGTTCTAGGCTCGCGTCTCTAGTTCGGTCTAGCCTAGGACCAGCACAGTACCGTCGTTGAGCGTTTATTCAATATTGCATCTTTGAATTGATTATTGCTAATCTTTTGCTACCATATATAGCCAACCCAACTCCACATATTTCTACACCGTGTATACGTACGCTCCCCTGGCAATTGCTTTACTCAATATTCGGAGTTACTTGACACCGCTGGTTGCCGATCACCGCCTGCTGCATGGTAAGAACTTGTAAGACATTGATATTTGCTTTACTGTGAGCGTTTTACCACCACATGCTAGTAGTTATAGGAACATTATTTTTGGGTTTTGTTTCTTGTTCTACTAATCATGACAGGATCCAGAGTCAATTCATGGGCTTTGTCGATCGCGGGAGACGTGCCACCACCTTTGCAAATACCACAACCGTCACGAGAGGTGCACAAACATCCAAATGCACATGATCAGGTTAATGTATCTATACCACCATTTAATGGCCGTTTTAAACCTGCTTTATATATTGAATGGGAGTTCGACATAAAAAACATATTTGCTTCCCATAATTTCGATGAACATAAAAAGGTTAAGGTTGCGGTTGGTTCTTTCACTGGTTATGCTTTGGTTTGGTGGAGTGAATATTGTCGGTTACACCCTGATTATCTACCTACTACTTGGGATGATTTGAAACTTGCCATGCGACATACTTTCGTCCCTGCTTATTATACTCGTGACATGATTAAGAAGTTGCAACACTTAAAACAAGGTAGTGAAACTGTAACAAAATATTATGATGATTTACAAACTACCTTGTTGCATTCCTCTTTAGAAGAAAGTGAAGATGATTTTATGGATAGATTTTGGGGAGGATTAAACCGTGATATTCAAGAGATACTAATTCATGAAGAGTGTTATCCTATGGACCATTTGTTTCATCTTGCTTGCAAAGCTGAACAGGAAATAAAACGACGTGTTGGCCACGAGGAGAACAAGCGCACGGTGCACATTCCAAGAGTTGATATGATTGTTCCTTCAACTACTAGGCATACTATGACAACCACATCCGTTGTTGTCAGGACTACATCACCTCCACCATGTGACACATCGCCCCCGAGAGTGGCTATATTGATAGAGACGAGGGTCCCGATCTTTCGATGAGATGGTAACTATCGATTTGGTGGAGACGACTTTGACGATCCGACTACAAACGTGCACGACGTTGCGCCTTAGCAATCGCTAAACCAATCTCCAGAGGTTATTGACCACGCCGGTGCACGATCAACCTGACCACGAAGGTCTATTCCTGCAAGCAATCGAAGAACGAGCAAGAATATGATAAAAGCAATCTGAATATTGCAAATATGTATGAAGTATTGATAAAGGTGGGGATCCGAAAGCGGTCTTGGTCTGGTCGTTGGACACAAACGAAGTACACGAAGTTGCGTTGGCTAACTTTTAACTAAACAAATCCCAAGGAAAAGCTACTAGATGGATCTACTTATATAGGAGCAAGGGGTGGCGGCCAAGGAGGTGGGAGGACGTCCCAAGGCAGCCTAAAACTAAATCGAGGTCGTACAAGGCCAATGGGCCCAAGTGGAGGTGATGTAACACCTTTGGACTTGTAGTTTGACTCGGATTCTGCTGCAGCATCAGATTGTTTCGTCCACAACTCAACGCTCCGGACGAATTTGAAGGTGATTCCAATTGGGTTGGAAAGTGCACGAAATCTAGTTTCCAACAAAAAAAGAATCACCCAATTCGGAGTCCGTATGAAAAACTTGTGTGCGTTTTGAGTCAGGTATGTCTGTGCAGTCCGAATCTGAATCCAGAACGTGAGAGACTTGGACTCTATCTTCTCTTGGGCCAAAAGTGACGTGAGAGAACTTTTTGGACAGCAAATAAACATCTCTTTCTTCCTTATCTTCATATGTGGATTGTACAAATGTCCCATACACCTGCAATTAGACAAAACACAAAAGTGTGTGAAGTATTTTTGTTCTGGATAACATAAATAGATTATTGAATAGTTTGCACTAGAAATCACCTGACAAATATGCATATATGCAATATTTTTGGTCATATCCAAGGTAGTCATGTCCTCATCAGTACGGTATGGTGCACGGTTTGGCAGTGAAGCACCGGGAATTAAGTCAATCTGATGCTCAATCCCTCGAATAGGCGGTAATCCCGGTGGCACGTCTTGTGGAAAGACGTCAGCGAACTCCTGCAAAATGTTAGTGACAGCAGGAGGCAAAGAGGAAGGCACGTCCTCGAATGAAAATAATGCCTCTTTGCACACAAAAGCATAGCAAACAGATTTGCTGAAATCTATCTCATCAATATCAGATTTGGTGGCAAATAAACATGCACTTTTCAATTTAATTTCAGAAGCAACACTAGATGGTTTATTATTAGGCTTCATTTGTTGCTCAAATTCTTTTGCCACAATCTGATTTTCACTCTTATTCGTCTCCTGTTTTGCTTTATTAGCTCTATTAATATCATCTTTCAAAATGGAATCAGGAGTCATAGGAAGCAAAGTAATATTTTTATCCTTATGAACAAGAGTATAGTGATTGTTTCTACCATGGTGTACAGAATTTTTATCAAATTGCAATGGTCTACCAAGTAATAAGGAACATGCTTGCATAGGTACCACATCACAATCAACATAATCAGCATATGTAGAGATACTAAAATGCACACGAACAGTACGTGTTACCTTAACCTTGCCGCTGTTGTTGAACCATTGGATGTAGTAAGGATGTGGATGTGGTCTTGTGGTGAGAGAAAGCTTCTCCACCATCTCCATGCTAGCCAAGTTGTTGCAGCTCCCTCCGTCTATTATGACGCGCACAGAACGTTCCTTCACAACTCCCTTGGTATGGAACAAATTGTGCCTCTGATTTTGCTCAGCTTGTGTGACCTGCACACTCAAAACACGTTGAGCAACTAAACATTCATACCTGTCAGCGTCTTCAGGAGCCATGTATTGCGTCTCATGATCAGAATCATCTCCACCATGAACTATGCAAGTTACTCATCTATTCATGTGTCATATATGCAAAAATCAAGGGAAGTAAAAATGGATGACATATACATATACAACATGTACACCTTGTCTCTTTTGTTAGTCACATTTCAGATTAAGCAACGCCGAGGACGGCTTTATTTTCAAGAAGGGGAGGATGATGAGGACATGACTACCTTGGATATGACCAAAAATATTGCATATATGCATATTTGTCAGGTGATTTCTAGTGCAAACTATTCAATAATCTATTTATGTTATCCAGAACAAAAATACTTCACACACTTTTATGTTTTGTCTAATTGCAGGTGTATGGGACATTTGTACAATCCACATATGAAGATAAGGAAGAAAGAGATGTTTATTTGCTGTTCAAAAAGTTCTCTCACGTCACTTTTGGCCCAAGAGAAGATAGAGTCCAAGTCTCTCACGTTCTGGATTCAGATTCGGACTGCACAGACATACCTGACTCAAAACGCACACAAGTTTTTCATACGGACTCCGAATTGGGTGATTCTTTTTTTGCTGGAAACTAGATTTCGTGCACTTTCCAACCCAATTGGAATCACCTTCAAATTCGTCCGGAGCATTGAGTTGTGGACGAAACAATCTGATGCTGCAGCAGAATCCGAGTCAAACTACAAGTCCAAAGGTGTTACACCACCTCCACTTGGGCCCATGTGCCTTGTACGACCTAGGGTTAGTTTTAGGCTGCCTTGGGACGTCCTCCCACCTCCTTGGCCGCCACCCCTTGCTCCTATATAAGTAGATCCATCTAGTAGCTTTTTCCTGGGGATTTGTTTAGTTAAAAGTTAGCCATTGCAACTTCGTGTACTTCGTTTGTGTCCAACGACCAGACCAAGACCGCTTCCGGATCCCCACCATTATCAATACCTCATATATATTTGCAATATTCAGATTGCTTTATCATATTCTTGCTCGTTCTTCGATTGCTTGCAGGAATAGACCTTCGTGGTCAGGCTGACCGTGCTTCCGGCGTCGTCAGTAACCTCAGGAGATTGGTTTAGCGATTGCTAAGGCGCAACGTCGTGCACGTTTGTAGTCGGATTGTCAAAGTCGTCTCCACCAAATCGATAGTTATCATCTCATCGAAAGATCGGGACCCTCGCCTCTATCAAGTGTGTCCCGTCTTTCGATGAGATGGTGGATTTCGCTTTGGTGGAAGTCGACTTTGACGATCCGACTACGAACGTGCGAGGACGTCGCGCCTTAGCAATCGCTAAACCAACTCCAAGAGGTTATTGACCACGCCAGAGCACGATCAACCTGACCACGAGGGTCTGTTTCCTGCGAGCAAACGAAGAACAAGCAAGAAACTAAGATTGCAATCTGGATATTGCGAATATAAGATGAAAGCTTTATTGATAATGGTGGGGATCCGGAAGCGGTCTTGGTCTGGTCGTTGGACACAAACGAAGTACACGAAGTTGCAATGGCTAACTTTTAACTAAACAAATCCCCAGGAAAAAGCTACTAGATGGATCTACTTATATAGGAGCAAGGGGTGGCGGCCAAGGAGGTGGGAGGACGTCCCAAGGCAGCCTAAAACTAACCCTAGGTCGTACAAGGCACATGGGCCCAAGTGGAGGTGGTGTAACACCTTTGGACTTGTAGTTTGACTCGGATTCTGCTGCAGCATCAGATTGTTTCGTCCACAACTCAATGCTCCGGACGAATTTGAAGGTGATTCCAATTGGGTTGGAAAGTGCACGAAATCTAGTTTCCAGCAAAAAAAAGAATCACCCAATTCGGAGTCCGTATGAAAAACTTGTGTGCGTTTTGAGTCAGGTATGTCTGTGCAGTCCGAATCTGAATCCAGAACGTGAGAGACTTGGACTCTATCTTCTCTTGGGCCAAAAGTGACGTGAGAGAACTTTTTGAACAGCAAATAAACATCTCTTTCTTCCTTATCTTCATATGTGGATTGTACAAATGTCCCATACACCTGCAATTAGACAAAACATAAAAGTGTGTGAAGTATTTTTGTTCTGGATAACATAAATAGATTATTGAATAGTTTGCACTAGAAATCACCTGACAAAATATGCATATATGCAATATTTTTGGTCATATCCAAGGTAGTCATGTCCTCATCAGTCTAGAATGGTCTGAATCTCTCTATTTAATCCACCGAGAAAACGTGCAAGCATAGCTTCATTCTCCTCAACAATACCACATCTAATCATGCCAGTTTGTAATTCCTGATAATATTCTTCTACAGAATTTTTCCCTTGTCTTAAACGCTGCAATTTTTGAAGCAATTCACGTTGATAATATGGTGGAACCCAACGCGTACGCATAGCAGTTTTCAAAGCAGCCCAAGTAGTTGGAATAGGATATAATCTACAATGTTCAGACCACCATACACATGCAAAACTAGTGAAAGCACAAACAGCAGCAGCAACTCGTCTCTCCTCAGGATATTGTAAACATGTAAATCGTTGTTCAGTTTCTAACTCCCAAGTAAGATATATATCAGGAACATATCTACCCTCAAATGGTGGAATATTCAATTTCAGTTTAGGAATATGGACATCATCTCGTACCTGAGGTGGTGGTGCAGGCCTACCATTACGAATATATACCTGAGGTCGACCTGCTGGTGGTGGTACAGGTGGCTGCACGTAGTGTTGATTTTGATCAACCTCATCCTCATAATCTCCCACATAATCATCCTCCTCCGCATCAGCAGCAGGAGCCACAGAAGTATCAACAGCAGCACCAACAGTTTGGCCAAATGCAAGAGGAACACGGCTTGCTCGGCGGAGGTCTGCTTCGCGACGTGGAGGTAGTCGTTGTTGTTGTTGTTGGAGAGGTGCGTTAGGTGCAGCGGTTGGTGGTGGTGGAAGACGCGCGAGCAATTCATTAAACTTGTTATCGAGCTTTGTTTCGAACGTCTTCTCAAAGCCAGTGATCTTCTCCATGGCCTCTTCAAAATTGTTCAGCACATCTTGCACCTGTTCAGTCATCATTTGCTGAAACTTATCATGAAGCTCCTTGTTCGATAAATTCTCCCAGTCAATCTCGTCGGCTTGTGATCCTGGCATGGTTAGCAGCAATAGAAACACACAAGAATATGATCCTACAGACTACTAAGAAGTGCTGGTGGTGTATCACATATCCGTCAAGCAAATCTCAAATTCTTACCAGTTCTTACCCAGCAGCAGGCGGTGATCGGCAACCGTTGTAGTCAAAAACTCTCAAAGCTTGGATAGAGCGATTACCAGGGAGAGTCAAACACACGACGTAGATGTATGTGGAGCTGGGAAGGCTTATAGTATGGTAGCAAAAAGGGTCAGCAATAATCAATTCAGAGATGCAAAGTTGAATAAACGCTCAACGACGGTACTGTGCTGGTCCTAGGCTAGACTGTGCTAGAGACGCGAGCCTAGAACACCAACAAAATCACGGCGCGGCACATAAACAAGGGAAAAGCACACTCTGAATTTTTTTTTTCGCTCTTTTTTTT